>NW_028258473.1:303125-606250 GCF_053883595.1 Heterocephalus glaber | reverse complement strand
TTTCTAAAAATTATTTCAGTGCTTATTAGATGTAGAACAGCATTCTGCACCTGGCTGGTGGTTACAAAGGTGAAAAATAATTATATGAGAAAGAGCACTGGATTTGGAGTCAGAATACCTGGTATTTTAAAAATAAGGTCTTTTTTTTTTATACTGGGGATTGAACCAAGGGAGAACCAAGGGAGCACTGACCTACATCCTCAGTCCTATTTATTTATTTATTTATTTATGATAGGGTTTCATTAAGTTGCCCAGGCTGGGCTCAAATTTGTGATTCTCCTGTCTCAGCCTCCTGAGTAACTGGGATTACAGGTATGCACCACCATATCTCACTTAAAACAACTTTTTAAATTCATAGAAGTCATACAAAAATTATGACCAAAAGCTAAAGCAGCACAGAAAAGCATAAAATGAAAAATAAAAGTACCACTCAGCTCATTTTCATTTCTTGCATATCAGTAATATTTTTTCTTGTGTTCTAGTAATTTCCTATACAGGTATAAGTATATATGTTTTTCTTCTTTTTCCCTCCAAATGGGATCAGTACTGTACATATTATTCTGCTGTCCAATTTTTTTTTTGAGACAGGTTCTCACTATGTAGTTCAGGCTAGCTTTGAACTCATAGCAATCCTCCTGCCTCAGCCTCAAGTGCTGGAATTACAGGCACAGCCACCATGTTGGACTATTTGACTTTTTCTTACTATTTATTATTTCTTCTATCAGCTTATTTGTCACATTCTCTTTAACAATGGTTGTTTACTATTCCATCATAGGGATGTTCAGCCCCCTACTGCTGACCATGTATGTGTCTGAATTGTTTTTATTACAATGAATTTACAATAAATATCTTGGTATACATATTTTGATGGAAGTTATAACATTGGTGGAGAATAAATTTCTAGATGTCAAACTACTGGGTCATAAATATGCATGTTTAAAATTTTGAACATATATTGTCAAATTGCTCTTCAAAACAACTGTAGTAATTTGTTGCCTTGGTAACGGTGTATGAAAGTGACTATTTAGAATGAAAACATAGTTTTGAATCCTATTATTTTCCAATAGTGTGACTTTGGGCAAATTATTTAACTTAGATGATTCTAACTCTGTAGAAGGGAGATTACAATGTTTTTCTCACAGAATCATGAGAATTAAATGATAGCCTCAAAGATTAATATAAAATTATCATATGATCCAGCAATTATTCTACTAAGTATATATCCAAGAGAAATGATGGTGTTTGACCACACAAAAATTTGCACATAAATATATCTAGTGGAATTATTCATAGTGCCCAGAAAATAGAAACAACTCAAATGTCCATCAACTGATAAACAGGTAATGTAATGTATCTGTGCAATAGAATATTATTTGACAATACAAAAATGATGAAATACTGATACATGCTATAACACAAATGAACCTTGAGAATATAATACCATGTGAAGGAAGCCAGTTACAAAAAACCCCATATTGTATGAGCCCAATTATATGAAATAACCAGTATAGGCATATCTGTGGAGAGAGAGGGTATATTAATAAATGCCTAGGGCTGGGGAAGGGAGAATGGGGGAAACGGTAATTGATTGCTAATGAATATGGTGCTTTCTTAGGGGATGTTGAAAATGTCCTAAAATTGATTATGGTAATGGGCGCACAACTCTCTGAATACATTAAAAAACCATTGATGTGTTACACTTTAAATAGATAAATTATATGATATTGTTATGACTTGTATCTAGATGTTCCCCTGAAGCTTCATGCAGTCATAGGTGAGGAGATTTGAAGGTGGCTGGATCTAGGGTGTGTGAATGTGGATAAGGTTGTGATGCTGGGATTAACGGGGTGGATAATGGAAGCCCAACCCTGGGTGTGGCTGACATCAATCAATGGGTTTACAGCCTGGATGGAATATAAAGGGACACAAAGAAGGTTGCTGCTGTTGCTGCTGCTGCTGCTTCATTACTTCCCTGCTTTGCTGCCTTCTGTCTGCCTTGCCATGCTATGAACTGTTTCTCATCTTGGATGCCCCTCTGCCATGCCCCTCTACCTTGGATCCAGGTGTCTATGGACTGAAACCTCTATGAACTGTGAGCCAAAATAAACCTTTCCTCCTTTAACTTTGGGTGTCAGGTACTTTGTCTCAGCAACGAGAAAAGTAACTAAGACAGATTTTGGTACCAGAAATGTGAGGCTGCTGCTGTGATGCTACCTGGCCATGTGGTTTGGGAGCCTTTGGACTAGCTTGTGGGAAGAGTTTGGAAAGATTTGGAGATGCCAGCTGAAGAAGCAGTCTTGGAATGCTTTAAACTGTACTTGATGGGAGATTCCAGTCAGAGCTCAGAAGACAAGAATGCTGATAGAATTGCAGCATGTAGTCCAGGTTCAGAAGGCTTCCATTAGGAAAAAGGACTGCATCAGCTGTTGGACTCCAGATCAAGTGTGTTACGCTCTGGCCAAAAATTTGTCTGTATTTTGCTTGTGTCCAGAGACCTTGCCTGAAACTGAGATTAAGGGCAGCAGACTAATTAATTGGGCAGAAGAAATTTCAAGGCAGTCTAACATTGAGGCAGTGGCATGGCTACTGTTGGGGGCTTTTAGTCAGATTTATGTTGAGAATCAAGAGCAAAGAGCCCAGCAGAATGATTTAGAACATTTTGAGTTTGGCCAGCAAGTAAGCTCGAGTAAAGCTGTGGACTGCAAAGATAGGGCAAAGGAGAACTTTGTTGCTGAGAAAGAACAGGAGAATAGAAAAGATGGCCTGAGGACATCACAAGAAATCTACCCTTTGAGACCTTAATATTGCAAGACTTTGCTTTAAGAAGAGAGATCCAGAGCACCATGTTCTAGAATGGCTGCAGCCTAGAGAATTTGTTCCTCTGGACTAGGTTCATAGTGCTCAGAGATCGAGGCACTCTACCCCTACAACCAAGAGAGAAGCAAGCCTGTCTTTTGCTTCAGCTGATAGCAGACCCTATTGTGAGGTTTATAAATAATAGAATTAAAAGTAAAACATGCCAAGAATGGTGGCACATGCCTGCAATCCTAGCACTCAGGAGGCTGACATGGGAGGATCACCATGAGTTCAAGGCCATCCTGGGCTACCTAGTGAGTTTAAGGCCAGCCTGAACTATAAAGTGAGACCCTGTCTCAAAAAAAAAGTGAAATGTATGACAACACAAAAATCAGGAGGGGAAATGAAACTATACTATTTTAAAGTTCTAATAGTATTTGTGAGGTGACACAATATCACTTAAAGGTAGATGGGATAAAGACATTATATTATAAATTCTAAAACAACCAAATGACAAAACAAAGAGTGACAACTAATAATCTGGCAAGGGAGAAAAAATGGAATAATAAAAAGTACTCCATCCAAATGAAGACAAGAAAGGAAATAAAAGCCTGGATGGGGCAGATAGAAAGCAAATAACAAGATGATAGATTTAAACCTAACTGTATCACTAATCACCTCATATAAATGGTTTAAATACTTCAATTACAAATCAGAAAATGTCAGATTAGAGAAACAGCAAGACTTGACTGTGAAGGATCTTTTTAGGGGGTACTGGGGGACTGAACCCAAGAATGTTCTACCAGTGAGCTATATCCTCAACTTGACCGTTTTTTTGTTATTGCTATTTTAAATTTTGAGATAGTGTCTCACTAAGTTGCCCAGGTTGGACTCAATTTACAATTCTCCTCCTCAGCCTCCCTGAGTACTGGGATTACAGATGTGTACCATCACACCTGACATTCAATTGTGAAGATGTTTTTGATGTCCCAACATGGCTAGGCTACAGTCCTCAGTTATTCAGTCAAACACAACCCTAGGTATGACAATGAAGATATTTTCCAAGTGTAACAAAAGTTTCTGAGCAGTTGACTTTCGGAAGTTTTGTCCTGGATAGACCTTAGTGAATTAACTTTATGGGTGTAAAGCAGAGCTGAGATTCCCCTGAGAGGGAGAAGAGATTCTACCTGTGGACAACTACTTTGGCCCCTATGTTCATAGACTTCCACCCTGCTCACAATCTTTCCTTCTTCAGTTTCACTGCCTGAAGACAACAGTTTCCACCTGTTCCTGAATTTTAAACTGCCTGTAGCCCTTCTTCCTAACTGCCTGGCCTGTGGATTAGAGGCTGGCTTAGCTGGCCTTCCTCACACAATCTCAGTTGCACAGGCCAATTCTTTGTAAAATCCCCCCACCCCCTCTCTCTACACACTCCTGGTTCTGCTTTTTGATAATGAATAACCTGATCACAGCTTTTGTTTGTCTATATCAGTCACCTGAAGTTACCCTAAAACTCCCCAGTCATCCGGTGTCTCATCTGGGTATATCCCTTTTATGCCTCCATCTCCCCCTTCTCACCAACCTCTGAAATTCCTCCACTATGCGCGCTAGAATTTATGGTCAGTTATCACCAAATTCTCCTATATTTACAACAGCTTCTCTGTAATCTCTCCTCACCTTTTTCTTTTTGTGGTACTGGGGATTGAAACTAGGCCCTTTCACATTGAGCTACATCTCCAGCCCTTTTTTAATATTTTATTTTGACACAGTCTTTTTTTTTTCTTAAATTCTTTTATTGGTACATTGTAGGTATACAACACATTTACATTTCTCATTGGGAATTCTACCTTTACATAATGCATCTTGGTTCTTATTTTTTCCCCATTCCTAGCCCTCCCTTCACGCCCTCCTCCCTTCCCTATTTACAAAGACTTTATTTCCATTTTTTCCATTTCTCAGCATTTTTCCTTTCCCTTCTTTCCTTTCCCCTGAGCCTCCCACTATCCCTACCCCTTTGGACCTTTTCTTCCTATTTTACATTATCGATTATTCATTCTAATCATTGGTACATTTTAGGTATACAATATAATGACATTCATCATTAGAAATTTGCACCTTTACATAATCTCTCTTGGTTTTTATTTTTCACCCTTGCCCAGCCCTCCCTTCAACCCCTCCATTCCTCCCTATTTACAAAGATTTTGTTCCTATTTTTCCATTTTCTCATATTAATCCCATTCCCTTCTATCCTTCCCCTACCCCTCCCACTTCCTTCCCCTTTGCCCCTTTTCTTCCTATTTCACATGACCTATTATACATTTAGTCCTTATTTACACTTTCAGTTTCTCACACCAGAGAAACTATTCAGTATGTAAAATAGGAAGAAAAGGTCCAAAGGGGTAGGGGGAGGGGGAGGGGCAGGGGAAAGGAAAGAAAGGAAAGGAAAAATGCTGAGAAATGGAAAAAATGGAAATAAAGTCTTTGTAAATAGGGAAGGGTGGAGGGCGTGAAGGGAGGGCTAGGAATGGGGAAAAAATAAGAACCAAGATGCATTATGTAAAGGTACAATTCCCAGTGAGAAATGTAATTGTGTTGTATACCTACAATGACACAGTCTTAATATGTCACTAAGTTTCCCTAGCTGGGTTTGAATTTTGATCCTCCTGCCTCAGTCTCCCAGAGTGCTGGGATTATAAGTGTGTGCAACCTTGCCTGCCTCTTTCATTTTCAGGTTTCACTGAAATAAAGCTCTCATTAAAGGTTCTCACTCTCCATGAAGCCCTCCTAAATTGTTACTATCTGGCTGGTAGGTTCTTCTCTCAAGCCAGAAAGAATTACAAGGTAGAGAGTCAAAGTAGGCTGAGCCAAAGTATTTATTATAGAAAGAAGAAAGCAGTCTTTATTGTAAAGCAAAAGCAAATAGCTCCCAGGCAAATGAACCTGGGAGGGGGCTCAAGAAGAGTTGCCAAAGGGCCCCCCAGCATAGAGCTGTTAGGCTCACAAAATGACATTGCTATAAACAATTTTAAATTAATTTATTTTTTATTAATACATGTTTGCAATTCATGTAGTTTACAATCATATTGGGAGTGGTTACACGTACATATTACAGATTGTTTCTTTTTTTAATCCCCTTTCCTTTCTCTCCCCCTTCCCTCTTCCCTACCACTTCCCCACCCCCTTTTTCATACTTGTTGATATTCTTTGTCTTAGCTCATATTATGGCATATAGTGTTTGCATTAATTGGGGTTAATAGGTTCCTGTACATGGTACATCTCTATCCTTCTTATTTCCCCTCCTCCTCACCCCTCACCCTTGTCCCCTTGACCACCTCACTATTGCAACAGATCTGTCCTCTTGTCCTTTTCTATCCATTCTGTATCATTTTCTTTGTTTATACTTTGCCTTACTCAAAAGAGAGATACCATACAGTACTTAAGCTTGTGTGTCTGATTTATTTCACCTAACATTATGTTATCCAGGTGCATCCATTTTCCTACCAATGTCTCAAATTTGTCAATCTTTATAGCTGAGCAGTATCCCATTATATATAGATAGCACATTTTGTTTATCCAATCATTCATTGATGAGTGTACAAGCTGCTTTCAGGATTTAGCTATTATGAATTGCATTGCTATAAACATTGATATGCAAGTATCACTGTAATATGTTGACTTAAGCTCTTTGGGGAGGATACCTAGCAAGGGGATTGCTGGGTCATCTGGAATTTCTCATTTCAGTTCTTTGAGAAATCTCCATACTGATTTCCACAATGGTTATATTAGTTTAGATTCCCACCAACAATGAAGGAGAATTCCTTTTTCACCACAGCCACACCAGCATTTGTTATTGTTTGACTTTCTAATGATTGTCATTCTTTCTGGAGTAAGATGGAATCTTAGCCTTGTTTTAATTTTCATTTCTCTAATGACCGGAGATGTTGAACATTTTTTCAAATATCTGTTGACTATTTGTATTTCTTCCTCTGTGAAGTGTCTATTCATTTCTTTTGCCCATTTCTTGACAAGGTCTTTAATTTTAGGTGGTTTAATTTTTTTTTAGCTTTTTGATATTCTAGATATTGGTCCTCTGTCTGAGGAGTGGCTGGCAAAAATTGTTTCCCACTCTGTAAGTTGTCTCTTCACCCTACTGATTGATTCTTTTGCTGTACAGAAGCTTTTTAGTTTTATATAATCCCATTTGTTGCCTCCTGCAGCTATTGCTTGTGCAATTGAGGTTCTGTCTAGAAAATCTTTTTCTGCACCTATGTCTTCAAGTGTTCTACCTATTTTACCTTCCAGAAGGTTTAATATTTGTTTTAATTTTTAGATCTTTGATCCATTTTACTTTAATGTAGTCTATGGTGAGAGATAAGGATCCAGTTTCATTCTTCTGCAAACAGATAACCAGTTTTCTGAACATCATTTTTTGAATAGGCTTCTTTCCTCTAACACATGCTTTTGGCCCCTTTGTCAAAGATCAGATAGTTGAGTATGTCTGGGGAGGTTTCTGTATCCTCAATTCTGTTCTACTGATGCATGTGTCTACTTTTTTTCCAGTACTGTGCTGTTTTTACTACTGTTGCTTTCTAGTATAGTTTGAAGTCAGGTATTTCTATGGCTCCTGCTTTGCTTTTATTGTCCCAAATTGCTTTTGCTATTCTGGTTCCATATGAATTTTTGGCTTGTTTTCTCTGTAAAGTATGTTGTTGGTATTTTGGTTGAGACTGCATTGAGTCTATATAACAATTTTGGAAGTATGGCCATTTGACAATATTGGTTCTGCCTATCCAGGAGCAGGGGATATCTTTCCATTTTCTGATGTCCTCTTCAATCTCCTTCTTCAGAGTACTGTAGTTTTCTTTGTCTTTCACTTCATTGGTTTTCTTTGTCTTTCACTTCATTGGTTAGGTTAATTCCTAGGTATTTTATTATTCTTGAAGCTACCAGGAATGGTACTGTTTTCATAATTTTCTTCTCATCAGGTTAATTATTGGTGTACACAAAAGCTAATAATTTTTGTGTGTTGATCTTGTATCCTGCTACTTTGCTGAAGTTGTTTATCATTTGTAAGTGTTTTTTTGGTCTTTTTTGGGTAGAGTATCATGTCATCTGAAATAATGATAATTTGAGTTCTCTCTTTCCTATATGTATCACTTTTATTATTTTCTCTTGCTTAATTGCTCTGGCTAATATTTCAAGTCCTATATTTAATAGAAGATGTTATAGTGGACAAACGTGTCTGATTTTAGAGAGAATGCTTTTACTTTCTCCCCATTTAGTATGATGCCGGCTATTGTTTTATCATATAAATAGCCTTTATCATTTTCAGGTATGGTCCTACTATACATTTTCTTCAGTTTTTATCATGAAGGGGTGATGGATTTGAACCATCCTTGCATCTCTGGGATGAAACTTACTTGATCACAACGTATGATCTTTTTTCTTTTCTCAGTACTGGGGATCAAACTCAGGACCTTGGGCTTGCAAGGCAGGAGCATGGCCACCAAGCTAAATTCCGGCCTTTGTATGATCTTTTTGATAATGTGTTGTATTCTATTTGCTAACATCATGTTGAGAATTTTTGTATCTATGTTCATTAAAGAAATTGGCCTATAGTTCTCTTTTTTAGTTGGGGTGTTTATCCAGTTTTGGGATCAGGGTGATACTGGCTTCCATAAATGAATTTGGTAGCACTTTATTGCTTTCAATTTATTTGAAGAGCTTGAAAAGCATTGGTGATATAACATGCTTAAAGGTTTTGTAAAATTCAGCAGTGAATCCATCAGGTCCTGGGCTTTTTTTAGTTGTTAGATTCTTTTTTACTATGTCAATTTCATTGCTTGTTATTGGGTTGTTAAGCATTTATATATATATATATCTTCTTGGATTAGTTTTGGTAGTTTGTGTGTGTGTAGGAATCTATTTTTTCAAAATTTACTAATTTCTTGGAATATAATTTTCCAAAGTAGTTATTATTATCTTCTGAATTTCAACAGTTCTGTTGTGATTTCCCTTTTTCATTGATGTGAGTCTTTTCTCTCTTTCTCTTGGTGAGTCTGGATAAAGGCTTACCTATTTTATTTATTCTTTCAAAGAACCAGGTCCTCAATTCATTGATTTGTTTTACAGATTTTTAAGTCTCACTTTCATTGATCTTTGTTCTCATCTTTATAATTTCCCTCCTTAATTTCAATTTGGGGATGCTTTGTTATTGTTTTTCAAGTATCTTAACATTTCTCATAAGGTTATTTATTTGGGCTCGCTCTCATTTCCTAATGTGAGCATTTATTGCAATGAATTTTCCTCTTATGATTGCTTTCATAGTGTCCCAGAGGTTTTGATGAGTTGTATACTCATTCTCATTAACATCCAGAAATTTTTAAGTTTCTTCTGTGACCCATGGGTTGTTTAGGAGTATATAATTGATTTTACAGGAGCCTTTGCCTTTTCTGAAATTTCCTCTGTAGTTGAGTTCTACTTTTATTGCACAGTGGTCTGATGATATGCTAGGGTGATTTCAATTCTTTTTTATTTGGTTAAGCAGGTTTTGTGGACTATTATGTGATCTATTTTGGAAAAAAGTACAATGTACTACAGAAAAAAATGTATACTCTGTTGTAGGGGGGTGGAATGCCCTTTATGTATCTATTAAGTCCATATGTTCAAGGATGTGATTCAGCTCTGAAATTTCTTCATTGGTTTTGTGTTTAGTTGATCTATTTCTTTGTGAAAATGAGGTGTTAAAATCTCCTACTATGATTTTGTTAGTGTTTATTTGATTTTTTCATTTTAGCAGTTTTGTTTTATGAAGGTAGGTGCTCCAGTATTTGGTGCATATACATTTTTCAGTTATCTTTTCTTGTTGGATTGTTCCTTTAACTAGTATTGTAGTGATCTTCTTTGTCTCTTTTTAATCAGTTTTAACTTGAAGTATTGTCATATCTGATATTAGAATTGCTACCCTTGACTCTGTTTTGGTGTCCTGGAGCACAAAATGTTGTTTTTCCTCCGTTAATATTTGCCTATGAATATCTTTTTAGATCAGATGAATTTGTTGAATGTAACAGATTGTTGGGTTCTCTGTTTTGATCCAGTCTGTCAATCTGTGTCATTTGATTGGAGAGTTGAGCCCGTTAACATTGAGAGATATTACTGGGATGTGTTGGTTATTTACTATCACTGCCTCCTCTCTCTCTCTCTCTCTCTCTCTCTCTCTCTCTCTCTCTCTCTCTCTCTCTCTCTCTCTCTCTCTCTCTCTCTCCCCTCTTTCTTTGTCCAGTACCAGGGATCAAATTCAGGACCTTACACTTTCTAGGCAGGTGGGGTGGCACTGAGCTACATCCCTAGCCCTGCCTTCTTCATCTGTTGGTGTATCATTTGTTTTTGTTTTTCCTCATGTGTTTTGCTGTTGTTTACCCAATTGACCTTGTTAGTTTCCTGTGATTTTAGCTGTGTCCAATTCATTGTTTCTGTTGAGAATGTTCTTCAGTATTTTCTCTAGAGCTGGTTTAGCACTCATATATCTTCCAAGCTGTTCTTTTTTTGTGGAAATACCTTATTTCTCCATCTATTTTGAAGGATAGCTTTACTAAGTAAGTTAATTTGGGTGCTGTTAGGGCTTAAAATACTTCATTCCAAGCATTTTTGCTCTTTAGGGTTTGTTCTGCAAAGTCTGCTGTGATTCTAATTTGTTTACTTTATACATGATTTAAAAATTTTATCTGGCTGCCTTTAAAATTCTGGTTTTTTTGCTGAGTATCTGTGAATTTAATGAGGACATGCCTTGATGAACTTCTCCTTTCATCATAATTGTCTGGTGTTCAATAAGCATCACTTACTTATATTTTAAACTGTTTTCTTATATTTGAGACGTTTTCTCCCATAATTTCTGTAAGCATGTTAGTGAATCCATCTGTGCTATCTTCTAGTTTTTCTCTAACTACAATTAGACTTTGATTAGTTTTTTGGGGGGGTTACGAGGGATCAAATTCAGGACCTTGTGCTTGTGAGATAGGTGTAGCACCACTGAGCTAATAGTTTTCTCTTGTTCTCTTATTTTCTTTTTCTGACTTCTTTGAGCTCTTTATTGTAATTCACTATTTTGTCCTCAATATCAAACACTCTGTCTTCACATTGATCATTTCTATAATGTATGAATTCTAAATTCTATACTGTTTTGTGTTTCAGGTATTTCTTTCTGATTTTTTTTGGGGGGGGTATTGGGGATTGAACTTGGGACCTTGTGCTTGCAAGGCAGGCAGTGGAACCACTGAGCTAAATCACCTGCCCTGTCTGATGTCTTTTTGAGTATTCCATATCCTTGCTGAATCTGTTGTTCAAGTTTTGAACTGTTTTAGTTAGGTCATCCAATTTTTTACCTATTTCCCCAAAATTCATCATGGCCATATTGAGTGAAATTGCTGTTAACTGTTGGTTCATTTCCTCTTGGAACTCATCCATTTTCTTAATCTCTTCTAAAAATTTTTCATATATTTTTGCTACCCGGTATTTGTTTTCTTCTACTTTTTGGGTCCCTTGCTCTGTGTTGGGAGATTTGGGGGCATTTGGAGGTCATCTGTTTCCTTATTTCTCCATTTTCCTAGTTTATCTCTGTTCATTGTTTATCTATCTAGTATCTAGTATCTATATCTATATCTATATCTGTATCTGTATATAGAGATATGGATAGATCTTTTTTTGAAAATTATATAAGGTTCCTTCTTTTTTCTCCACTTATGGGGAGGTTAGTGCAGGTTGGAGACTAGAAAAGTGAGGAGAGTTTGTTTGAGATTTTTAGTAGGAGGTTGTCTCCCTGTGAATATTTTTCAGTTTTGTATGTCCAGTGCTAATACTTACTCCTTCTGTTATTTATTTAAGTGCTTTCATCTCTGTCCCTAAGTTTTTCCAGAAGAAATGTCTCTATTTATTACAGCATCTACATACTCAATATGACAATACTTCTATATGATAGTCCTTGGAGTTATTCTTTCCCCTTATCTATTCTGTGTACACTATGAGAGTTTATTATTTGCAGTTGCTTTGCAGTGAGGTAGATGAAGTGGGATGGGGAGAATGGAACGTGGTTGGATGAGGAGTGTTAGACACTAAGGGGGAGGTTTGAAGGGGAGAATAGTGGTAGATGAGAGGAAAATATTGATGTGGGGTCTGATTTTATTGGATTACCGTTAGCTGAGAAGATTTAGTATTGAGAGTTTTCAGGGGATACTTTTGGGAGGATAGGGCAAGATATGGGAGAAAAGGGGTTCACTTTGTGCTTGAGGAAGGTTATATGGGCATCTGATCTTGCTTATAGGGATTACATAAGCTAAGTAAGATATGGAAGAGCCAAAGGCTTAGGATAGGGAGGATCAAGTAACTATACTAATGAAGATAAAAGTGATTCTGAGAGAGCTAAGTATGGGAAATTTAAAAACTTGGGAGGAGGAGGAGTTTACGTGTTTGGAAAAAGACTAAAGAAGTATGTTAATAATATTGTCTTGGGAGTTTGGGGTGAAGAAACTAGATAAAGAGCTGAGACAAGGGAGAGAAGCTAGACACCTATTAAATCAGAGGCAATGAAAGAACAAATATACCAGCATAACAACTTAATAAATGCATGAAAACATACAACAGCATAACATAACCTCATGTTACTAAATAAATGAAGAAACATACAGAAACTTAAACCAGTAAGATGTCTTATGGAAATGAAGATTAGATATTCCAATGAGACATTGCCTATGTGATTCCCAGGTAGCTTCTTTGCCAGAGTCCAAGTGCTCACACCCCAATAACTCCTCTGATCCTTCTACTGCTATAATGAAGCGAATTTAGACTTAGGTCCTCTTTCTGCCAGGTTGCAGGCATTCTTGCAGAGTCTGACCTAGTCCATGTTCTTAGGTTAGGAAATTTTGCTGTCTCTCTCCCTGGGTGTGAGGGACAAATCATAGATGGTGGATTCAGCAGACAAGTTCACTGGCACTAAACTGTCCACTGAGTCATGATTATTCCTATGCAGTCAATTCAACTGCAGGAGTAACAACCTAATCTGTTACAGTGGTATCTATCGGGCCTAGTTGAGAAATAACATACCATAACACCTGTTTTCAATCTCCTTTTATTCTGGAAAATAAAGTCACAGCTATAGGGTAAGTATCCTAACAACTCAAGCCTTGACTCACAGTTAATGTGCACTAATTATGGTGGCTGTGTCTGTCTTACAGGTGAAAAACAGCATTGAACAGTAATTTTATGCAATCAGTTATCTAAGGCACAGGAGATAGAAGACCAGGTAATGCCAGAGCGGGGAAGAGGAAAAAAAGGGAAAAAAAATTAAAAAAAAATTTAAGTCCTCTGCTCTGTAATATGAGAAGGAGGAAATAGGAGGGGACAAGGGATCCTATTGACTTTAAGGGTATATTCTTATATCTAAATATATAAATAAAGGAAAGAACAGGGAAGACTAGGTACAAAATTGGTAGTGAGAAATGGGGATGAGAAAGGATTCTATGATTGATATAAATATTAGAGAAAAAGTTTAAGGGAGACAATTGAAAAGGTGAAGAGGAAGGAAAAGTAAAATTGAGAATGAATAAAATCCAGGTGAAGAGGTCAGGTGAAAAGATATGGGTAAAAAAGGGAGAATTTCTTTACCTTTTATAAACTGTATTGGGAGAATAAAAAAGGCAAAAGTGAAGCACTCATACACAGATACACTCATTAAAGAAAAAAATGTAAAATAATGGAATAAAAGTGTGGGGGAAATGTACAGAAGGGGGAAAAGAGCAAAGAGTGAAAAACAATTAAATTTAAAAAGCAAAATAAAAATGAAAAAATAATACAGTCAACTGAAGAATAGTAAAAGAAAATTTTCTGTTGATTTGAACATGTGGCTTCTTTCCTCAGGCTTGGGATAAGGAGCAGAGCTCAGGCCAGGATGTATTTTTGTTCACGCTGGAAGTCTAAGGTGGCAGTCCACCCCAGAACAGTGGTAGGTGTAGAGATCTGCTTACAATGGGAATATGCACTAATGTGAGCTTCCAATCCTGTGTAACTCAGGCTGAACCTGGCTTCTGATTGCAGGAACTGAGTCTGTGATCACTGGACCCTGCCTCTCAGTCAGAAATACTTCCCCCCATTCTGCTGTCCAATCACCAGCAGTCCTCCCTGAGTGTTCTTCGCTCATCCACTCTTGGAACTTGGCAATGTGAAGCAGCCAAGGAGCTGCTCTGGAAATTAGGTTCAAGCACCCAGCCCATCCCCACAATGGAGTCCCCTCCAGCTCCTGCTCTATAGGACTGTGTTCTAGGGTGCTTGTACCTTGGTCACTTACCAATGGTTAACTGTGGAAGGCCTCTCGGGACACAGTGTCTTATGTTCTTTCTGTTGTCTCCAGCTGCATAAGATTCTCCTGGTCCTTGGGCAGCTCTCCCATTCTCCATGAGCAGAGTTGTTGTTAATTTCACTTTGCCTCTGTTGGTTACTCAGCCACTATCAGAGGTGCCACATGGTTTCTCCTCCCATTGCAGCATGCTCTATTTGTTCTGTATCACTTAGTCTTATTTTCTTCTCTGTCACTTCCTTCATGGTTCCTGTATTCCCTCAACTCCAGTTCTTCTTCAAGCTATTATTTTCCAGACTGTAAACACTTTGTCCTGGAGAAGCTGAGTAGCTGGCACTCATTGCTCCACCATTTTTCCCCCTTCTTAATAAACCCAACTAAGACATTCTTTAGAGGGGTATGAGTATCTCGATCCTGGGAAAGAAAATTCCACCAATCTAAAGAGGCCTTTATTTACTGGCCTCCAGGTGTCCTGGCCTTGGTCATCAAGGAGTCCTTCACTGAATCTTTTAGACTCTTTCTTTGGCTTGGCCTTTCCTGGCTCCCTGACTCCCTTTGCTAGGACCCTCCCCATAATTCCCTCCCATCATGGGCCAGTGTTACTCTGAGAAATCTTATCCTTCCCCCATGGCCCTGCTTATGCTCAATAAAAACTGGTTGCTTAGATAACTGTTAGGTACATCTTGTTAGGTTAGGAAACGATACCCAAACCTTAGAAAATGAAACCCAAGCCCACTCACACCAGTATGGAGGGCTTGTGGTTCATTCTCCCCAAGGTCTCTTGCTATCTTCCTGTATCATAAATGGTACTGTCTTCTCACCCTTCCCTCTAGCACCTTAGGGCCTGGAAATGGAGGGGGTATCCTCCTGATTGTTGCTTCCAAAACATTTTCTCCTCAATAGTAACCCAAGCTGTGCATGGTGATGCACACCTGTCATCCCAGCACTTGGTAGGCTAAAGGAGGAGGATTGCCATGAGTTCAAGGCCAACCTGGGCTCCATAGTGAATTAAAGGCCAGTCTGGACTACATAGAAAGACCCTGTCTTGAAAAAAAATAGTAACTCAAATTTGAAATCTCATGTCATCAGATTATATCACCCACTCTCTCTCCTCAGTGCAGTTAACTACTGATCCCATATCATGAACCTTTACTTCCTTTGAATATTATAACAGCTGGGTCACTGTTATTCTGGTTAACACTATTCCTGTCATAATTCTTAGATACTTTAATATCCACATAAATTATCTTTCTCTAAGTTTTTTTTTACTTCTGCTCCTCTAATATCTTATCCTCCATCTTATTTAAGACCATATGATCATCATATCAGTGACTTTATCATTACTAGAAACTATTCCTCAATTTTCTCAATTTCATGCATCCCACTGTTCAGCTATAATCTCCCTTCTAACTCATTCTTTATCACAACCCTTCAATGATACTTTATCTCCATTCACTGAATCGGCTACTTTCACTTTCTTCATAATTGATTTTGGCTGGGAAAAAACACACAACAATGCTGAGTAGTTTCATTTTATGTTCATGAGGAATATTGATCTATCAATTTCTTTTAATGTAGAGTATTTGCCTGACTTTAGTATTAGGATAACATTGGCCTCTTGCAATATGGAAGTTCTCTATTCTTTGGGTTTTTTTGTTTTGTGGAGACAGGCTCTTGGTATGCAGTGTACGCTGGCCTTGAATTCACTATGTAGCCCAGGATAGCCTTGAACTTGTGGTAATCCTCCTGCCTCAGGCTCCTAAATGCTGGGATTACAGGTGTGTGCCACTATGCCCAACTCCTTTTCTGTTTTTTGTAAGAGTTTGGGTACAATTGATATTATGACCCAGCTATTCCCCTGCTGGGAATCTTCCCCAAAGAATTAAAAGAATCATACCACAGCGATATATGTGCACCTATGTTTATAGCAGCACAATTTGTAATAGCTAAAGCTTGGAAACAGCCCAAGGGCCCATCAACTGGAAACTGGATAAAGAAGATGTGGTTTTTTTATAAAACGGAGTACTACTCAGCCATAAAGAATGAGAAAATAGAGACATTTATAGCTAAATGGATGCATATTGAGGCCATACTCTTAAGTGAAATAAATAGGATACACATGTGTAAATACCAATAGTTTCTGTCATGTGAGAAATTGAAAGTGTAAATAAGGATGAAAATGATTAAAATGAATAATTGATAATTTGAAATAAGAAAAGGTCCAATTTGGGGATGGTGGAAGGGAAAGGAGAAAGGGAAGAAGGGAAAGAAAAAAATTATGAGAAAAAAAAATGGAATCAAATTCTGTGTAGATAGGGAAGGGTGGAGGGGGTGAAGGGTGCACAGGTAATGGGAGGAAAAATAAAAACTAAGATGCATCATGTTCTGGTACAAACACCCAATGATAAATGTAAATGCATTTTATACCTAAAATGTACCAATAAATATATATATATATTTAAAAAATAAAAAATAAAAAAAATTGATATTACTTCTTCAGTAATTATTTGGTAGAATTTATGAGTGAAACCATCTGAGTCCAGAAGCTTTTAAACTACAAATTACATTTTCTTAATGGATATTAAAGTATTCATGTTTTCTATTTATTTTGAGTGAATGTTGATTATTTATATCTTTCAAAGAATTGGCCCATTGGATCTAAACTGTTGAATTTATGGATGTAAGGTATTGTTATGGTTTAGATCTAAAATGTCCCTCAAAGGTCTCATGTATTTGGGAGGTGATTGGGTCATGGGGGCACTATACTCACCAGTGGATTTAACTATTGAGTTCAGTAGATTGAGTGGGCTGTTAGGAGGTGGGGCCTTGGTTAAAGGATGGTCACTGGGGTGTGACCTGGAAAAATCAACTTTAGATAGAACCCAGTAGCAATTGTGAGCCAAATAAACTTCTCCTCCTTTAAATTGTGGATGTTGGGTATTGAGTCCCAGTAATAGGAAAGTGACTAATAAAATTGTTTGTAGTATTTCTCTATTATCCTTTATTGTTCAAAGGGCTACCAACCATCAAAGTAGCAAAATTAAGAGTTATAACCATTAATGTAAAAAAATGGAATAAATAAGAAATACTCAAAGCATACCAAAGAAGACAGAAAAAGAGGAATTAGGGAACAAAAATCAGATGGAAGAAATAGAAAACAAATAGCAAGATGATAGATTTAAATCTAAGGATATCTAGAATTAAATGAAAATAACCTCAACACTGAAGACAGGTCATTAAATGTGATTTAAAAAACAAGACCCAACTATACTTACTGTCTACAAAAAATACACTTTAATATAAAAATACAAATAGGTTAAAAGCAAAAAGATGGGGGAAATATACCATGGTAACGCTCATCAAAAGGAACCTGCAGTGGCTATTAACATCAAACCAAACAGATTTCAGGGGAAAGGGTATTATTAGAAATAAAGAAGGTCATTTCATAATGATAAAAGGTTCAATTCATCAGGAAGAAATAACATTCCTAAACTTTTGTACATCTAGTAACAGAGCTTCAAAATATATGAAGCAAAAACTAATAGAACTGCAAGGAAAAATAGACAAATCTATAATTCTTTTGTTTTGTTTTGAGACTAGGTCTCCCTGTTAGTTCAGTCTGGCCTTGAACTCACTATGTAGTGCAAGCTGGCCTTGAACACAAGACAATCTTTCTGCCTCAGCCTCCCAATTGCTGGGATTACAGGCATTTGCCACCACACCTGGTAACAAATCCATGATTCTGATTAGAGATTTAAATATTCCTTTTTAACACTTGATAGAACAGGTAGAAAGTTAGTAAGGACATAGATTTGAATAACACTATTCCTGTGGTGTGAATGTACGTGCTCCAAAAAAACTTATATGTTGAAATTTAATCCCCAATATGATAGTATCAAGAGATGAGGGCTTTTGGAAGCCACAAATGGTTCAACCTCATGAATGGGATTAATGCTCATATAAAAGATATTTGAGGGAGTGTCTCTGGTCATCCACCATGTAAGGACATATAGAAGATGCCATCTATGAGGAACAGGTCCTCACCAGACACCAAATTTGCCATTATCTTGATGTTCCACTTCCCAACCTCAAGAACTATGAGCAATAAATTTCTGTTATTTATAAATTATCTAGTCTAAGGTATTTTATCTTTTTTTAATTTTTTTTGGTACCAGGAATTGAACTCAGGACCTTGCGCTTGTGAGGCAGGTGTCGGAACCACTGAGCTAAACCCCCAGCCCTAATCTAAGGTATTTTTTACAGCAGCCCAAATGGACTAAGATAACTACCAACCACTTCAATCTAATTGATATTTGCTGAACATTCCATCCAATAACCACAGAATACTCGACCTTTTTAAGTGTATGTGGAATATTACAAAGATAGATCATATTCAAGGCAGTGAAAGAAATATAAAGAAAATTAAAAGAATCAAATTCACACAAGGTATGTGCTTTTATCACAACAGAATTAAATTAGAAATCAGTAATAAAAACATATCTGAAGAGCCAGGTGTGGTGGCACATGCCTCTAATCCCAGCACTCAGGAGGCTAAGGCAGGAGAACTGCTGAGTTTGAGGACAGCCTGGGCTACATAGTAAGCTCAAGGTCAACCTAAACTCAGAACTACATAGTAAGACCCTATCTCAAACAAAGAAAACAACAAAACAAAACAAAACAAAACACCCCAAACCCAAACAAAACAAAAAGCCTGGAAATTCTCCAAACATTTGAAAACAAAATAACATCATTCTAAATAACCTATGAGTCAAATAAATCTAAACAGTGTTAAAATATGTTGAGATTTGCATGAAAATGAAAACACAACATATCAGAACTTGTGGGATGTTGCTAAAGCAGTAAGAAAGGGGAAATTTCTAGCAGTGAAACACCTTTATTAGACAACAACTAAACATCTAACAACATCTAACATCAATGACCTTAACTTCACTCTAGGAAATTAGAAAAAGAAGTACAAGTTTAACCCAAAATAAGCAGAATGTGGTGGATTAACTAATGGTCAACTTGTAATGCCCAACTGAACTGAATCAGCGTGGTCTGGGCATGGAGGATCCACCTGAGGATTGTTACCAATAGCCATAAAAAAAGAACTGGAGGGCCGGGGATTTAGCTTAGTAGTTCTGCTGCCTGCCTCACAAGCTCAAAGTCCCAAGTTCAATCCCTGGTACCAAAAAAAAAAAAGAGAGAGAACTGGAGGGGAAGATCTTCGCCTGTTCATTTTCTAGGAGAAGCTTGCTGCGGATGGTTTTTCTGATGCGAACTTGGCTGTTCTCACCAGAGGAGGAGCTCAGGGCCTCGCTGTCGCTGGGAATGGCTGCTGTTTGTCAGGGGAGCTCTGATCTTCACCGTGAGCATCACTTCCTGGCTCCAATGTGGATCTCTCAGCTTGGTGACACAAATCCTTCATCTCACCAGTGTAGGTTTTCTGGCTTCCACCACTGACCTTTGGGACTTCCAGATGCAGATCTGCCATATGGACGAGCAGGAGACTTTGTCGTGAGCTCTAGGCCACTGGATGGACTCGTGGAGGACATTGCCTTGGACTTTATGCCTGTAGCTGGACTTGTGTGGGAAATTGCTGGGATCCAGACCCTCATTTGGATCCTTTGGGCCTCTAGTGTGCGGTTAATCTCTCTTGCACTCCTTTGCATTTGACTTTTTGGGTAATTATCATAAAAATAATCCTATAAATTATGTGTCCTGTATTTAATGTAGTCCCTTGCCAAAATCCTGACTACAACACAGAATAAAGGAAATAATAAATATGAGAGTGGAAATCTATGACATAAAAAATAGGGAGAAATGGAGAAAAATCAATGAAATCAAAATTTGGTTCTTTGGAAAGGTAAATAAAATTGAAAAGTCTCTGGCCAGACTAAACGAGAAAACACAGCAGACATATACTACTAATACTAGAAATGAGAATGACATAACTATACGTTCCACAAGATATTAAAATACAATAGAATATTATAATAACTAGATGCCTAGGAACTTGAAAATCTAGATTAAATGGATAAATTCTTTGAAAAAAATAAACTGCCAAATCTCACATGAGGAAAATTGGAAAATCTGAATAGCCATACAAATGTAATAATGAGATCAAATTCATAGATAAAAGCCTTTCTACAAAGAGAATGTCAGGCCCCAGATGACTTCACTAGTAAATTCTGCCAAAAATTTATGGAAGAAATTATACCAATTCTACACTGATTATTTCAGAAAATTGAAGATGAAGGAATGTTTTTTAATCCATTACCCTGATACTAAAATATTTTCTATAAGGCGAGTGCTTTCTTGATTCAGAAATTATCTGAACAAAATTCCAGCAGAAAGAATCCAATATATGAAAGGGATAATTAATAATATTTCATGGGTTGTGCAGAACACGCCGAATCAGCCCATGCCCTGGCAGCAATCCACTGGACCCCCCCCCCCCCACACACACACTCCTCTGGCCTCTTTTCTGTACAGCCACCTGGTTCCACACTACAAAGACCCAGAGGACGCTGGACCACCAGACCACTGTACTGGGTAATTTGGAGTCATCTTCATCTCCCATCAGGACCGGGACTATCTTCAGGGGAAGGGCAGCTGGAACTAGCAATACAACTCTGCAGAGTTCAACCCTACAGGAGGACAGGGAGCTCAACTTGGGACTTGCAGCCAGAAATCTGCCTGAATCTCATGGGTCTGTGACTAGATTGCTGAGACTCATTGACTTATATCTGCACACTGCTACGCACGTTGTCTATTGTGACAGCAGAGACATACCCTGAAAGAGGCCCTTCATATTCATTGTTATTTTTCATTCCCAAAATTAGTATTATTAGTTTGTTTTTTTTCTCTTTTCTTTTCCTTTGCTCCTCTTATCTTTAATTTTTTTCCTACTCTTTGCAAATATGTTTTTCTCTGCTTTTTTGTTCTTTTCTTTTCTTCTTTCTTTTCTCTTTCCTTTCTCTCTCTCTTACACTCACTCTCTTGCTCTCCCACATTGTTCATCTTCCCTTTTTGTCCCTGTTTTGGTCCTCATTCAGAGTTCTTTATTTTCCTATTCTCTTTTTCCTTCTCATCTGGGTCCTCTGGCCACACTGCTAACCTTCCCCTATACTTCTTCCCATCTGTCCCTCCATCCCCAACCCCTTCTCACTTCCCAACCGAAAGGGTAAAGTTGCTATATTGAAGAGTTTATTCACTATATGTTGGGTTGGTCCTTGATCTTGATTTAATTCACACAGCTAAAGGTGATAGATTAATAACTACCACAAAATGTCATTTTTGAAGATGTACTTGATGCAATGGTGTTGCTGAATGTATCACTTGGGCTAAGGTGTTGGTATTGATCTAGTCAATGAACCTTCCTAGTATAAGGAAAATGAGATAGCCTTAGAGTCATTAGAGACTCAAAACTTAAAGACCAGCTATATCTGGAAGACACCTCTGAGAAGCAATCATTCCATAAGGGTTCTAATTACAAGCAACAAAGATACCTACAACAAGCAATTTTAAACTATCAACCCAGGAGTTAAAGCAAGGACAGTACCAAAAATAAAAATGAGAAGACATTTAAGCAAGGCACAAACTCAGACTTTCACCCCACCAAGGGTAAATCCTGGGGGAAATGAGATGGAAAAGTCCCATAACCAATCACCTGGATACCCTGAACTGATAGCACAGGAAGTAACAAAACAGATGAATGAGGCTCTACAAAAATTCAAAGCAGAAATAATCTCCCAGATATCTACAGAGATGGTGAGCAGAGTGAACGACATGATTAGAGGATCTAGAAAAGAAACAGATTAAAAAAATAGATGAGCTCAGAAACATGCTGGAAGCCATGAATACCCAGCATAAGAAAGAAATGGAAACCATGATCACCCAACATAAGAAAGAAATGGAATCCATGAAACAGATTCAAACAGATATTCAGGACATCAAAAACTCCATTGAAAGTATCCACAGCAGATTAAGGGAATCTGAAGATAGAATATCAGATATAGAAGACAGGATCGTGGTTAGAGACCATGAAAATAGAGATTTCTTGGGCCAGGGATTTAGCTCAGTGGTTTTGCCATCTGCTGTGCAAGCGCAAAGACCCGAGTTCAATCCCCGGTCCCCCCCAAAAAAAAAAAAAAAAGAAACAAGAATAACATAAGACTGATAGGAGTCCATGAAAAAACAGGAGAAAGCACAAATGACATAAAAAAAATGTTCACAAAAGTAGTAGTGGAAAAATTCCCAGACAGGGGTAGAGAATTAGACATACAGATAAGTGAGGCAAATAGAATTCCAACTAGCCATGATCAAAAAAAATCTACATCTAGACATATAATAGTCAAGATCCCAGAAACCCAACAGAAAAACAAAATCCTACAAGCAGTTAGAGAAAAGAAACAAATCACCTAGAAAGGAAAGCCCGTCAGAATCACAGCAGACTTCTCAACACAAACCCTCAAATCAAGGAGAGCCTGGAGTGAAGTATTTCAAGCCCTAAAAGAAAATAACTTCCAACCTAGACTGCTGTATCCTGAAAAATTATCTTTCAAAATCGATGGGGAAATTAGATACTTCCACGACAAAGAACACATGAGAAATTTCATGAACACCAAACCAGCATTACAAGCAATTCTAAACAATATCCTAGAAAAAAGCAATGAAGGTCACAACTCCATGAGGCCCAACAGAGGGAAGCCACCAGGCAAGGTAAGACACTAAAGGGAAAGGGGGAAAAATAAGAAATAAAAGAGCCAACAAAAGTAAAACATCATGACAAGGATAAATCAATATCTATCAATTATGACCCTCAATGGTAATGGCCTCAATTCACCAATCCAAAGAAATACACTGGCAGAATGGATTAAAAAGGAAAATGCAACAATATGCTGTATACAAAAAACACAACTAACTCAAAAAGAAACTCATAGACTGAAAGTAAAAGGATGGAAAACAGTTCTCCATGCCACAGGAACCCAGAAGAAAGCAGGGGTAGCAATCTTTTTTGCAGACAAAGTGGATTTCAAACCAAAACTAATTAAGAGAGACAAAGATGGTCACTACATCCTTGTGAAAGGAACAATCCAAGAGGAAGAGATGACAATCCTAAATATATATGCACCAAATACAAATGCCCCCATCTGTACAAAACAAATATTAATAGAAATGAAAAACCAAATAAACACTAACACAATTGTAGTGGGGGACCTCAATACCCCACTATCACAAATAGACAGATCATCTAGACAAAAATTAACAAGGAAATTCTAGAACTGAACCAAGCTATTGAACAAATGGACTTAAAAGATGTTTACAGAGCGTTCCACCCCACAAAATTGGATTACACATTCTTTTCGGCTGCACACGGGTCATTCTCCAGAATAGGCCACATGCTAGCTCATAGGACATGTCTAAGTAAATGTAAAAGAATTGAAGTTATCCCCTGTATATTATCAGACCATAGTGCAGTAAAATTGGAGATCAATAACATAAGAAACCGCAAAAGCCCAACAAACACAAGGAAACTGAATAACACCCTTTTGAACAACCAATGGGTCACAGAAGTAATTAAAGAAGAAATTAAGCAGTTTCTATAAGTAAATGAAAATGCCAGTACAACATACAGGAATCTATGGGACACAATGAAAGCAGTTCTATGCGGGAAATTCATAGCAGTGAATGCCCATATTAGGAAAACAGAGAAAACTCAGATAAATAACCTAATGCAGAACCTCAAGCTCCTAGAAAAAAAAGAGCATAGCGAATCCCAAGCTCGTACAAGAGAGGAAATTATAAAGATCAGGGCAGAAATCAATGCAATGGAGACTAAGAGAACAATACAAAAAAATCAATGAATCAATGAGTTGCTTTTTTGAAAGAATAAATAAAATCAATAACCCTTTAGCCAACCTTATCAAAAAAAAAAGGAAAGAAAAGGCTCAAATACATGCAATTAAGAATGAAAAAGGTGAAGTCACAACAGATCCAAAAGAAATCCAGAGGATCATCAATACCTACTTCGAGAACCTGTACTCCAATGAAATGGAAAACACAGAAGAAATAGGCAGATTCTTAGACACATACGAACTGCCAAAGTTAAATGAAGAAGATATAGAAATCCTAAACACCCCAATTACAATGAGTGAAATTGAAAATGTAATAAAATATTTACCAACAAAGAAAAGCCCAGGTCCGGATGGCTTCACTGCTGAATTTTACAGACATTAGTTCTTCTTTAAAGAAGAACTAATGCCATTACTCTTTAAACTCATCAAGGAAATTGAAAGGGAAGCAATACTTTCAAATTCATTCCTGGAAGCAAGTGTTACTTTGATTCCAAAACCAGGGAAAGACCAAACCCAAAAAGAGAACTACAGACCAATCTCCCTAATGAATATAGATGCAAAAATCCTCAACAAGATACTGGCAAACAGAATACAGAGGGTCATCAAGAAGATCATACACCCTGACCAAGTCAGATTTACCCCAGGGATGCGAGGATGGTTCAACATTTGTAAATCAATTAATGTAATACACAATATTAACAATGCCAAGGACAAAAAACATATGATCATCTCAATAGATGCAGAAAAAGCATTTGACAAAATCCAACATGCATTCATGATAAAAGCCCCACAGAAAGTTGGAATAGGTCTTTATCCTAACCTCATTAAGGGTATCTATGAAAAACCAACAGCCAACATCATACTAAATGGTCAAAAACTGAAAACTTTGATGCTAAAATCAGGAACAAGACAAGGATGCCCACTATCACCACTCCTGTTCAATATATTCCTGGAAACATTAGCCACAGCAATTAGAAAAGAGAAAGAAATAAAAGGAACAAAGATAGGAAAAGAAGGAGTTAAAGTGTCATTATTTGCTGATGATATGATACTTTACATAGAAGACCCAAAAAACTCCGCAAGAAGACTTCTAGACTTAATTGACAGATTCAGTAGTGTAGCTGGATACAAGGTCCACACTCAAAAAACAATAGCCTTCTTGTACACAAATAATAGACTCACTGAAAGAGAAATTAGGGAAACAATTCCTTTTACAATAGCATCCAAAATTGAAATATCTAGGCATCAATCTGACAAAGGAAGCAAAAGACCTCTACACTGAAAACTACAGCACTCTGAAAAAAGAGATTGAAGAGGGTACAACAAAATGGAAAGACATCCCTTGCTCCTCGGTAGGAAGAACCAATATAGTGAAAATGGCCGCACTTCCAAAACTACTATATAGATTCAATGCAATCCCAATTGAAATTCCAACAATATACTTGACAGAACTAGAGAAAACAATCCAAATATTCATTGGAACCATAAGAGACCTAGAATAGCTAAAGCAATTCTAAGCTGCAGAGACATGGCTGGGGGTATCACAATCCCCAACTTGAAACTATACTACAAAGCTACTGTGATAAAATCAGCATGGTACTGGCAAAGGAACAGACCCGAGGATCATTGGAATAGATTAGAAGATTCAGAAACAAATCCAGACATGCTCAGCCACCTCATCTTTGACAAAGGAGCCAACCACCATCATTGGAGGAAAGATAGCCTATTTAATAAATGGTGTTGGCAAAACTGGATTTCAACCTGCCAAAGATTAAAACTAGACCCATACCTATCACCATGCACTAAACTAAGATCTAAGTGAATTAAAGATATAAATATTAAGACAGAAACACTAAACTTGCTGGAAGATAAGTTAGGTAGAACTCTTGAAGACATTGGCATAGGAAAAGTCTTCATGAACAAAACCTCAGCAGCACGGGAATTAGCAGAAAGAATCAAAAACTGGGATCTCATCTTATTAAAAAGCTTCTGCACTGCAAAAGAAACCACCAGCAGAACTAACAGACAACCTATAATATGGGAAAAAAATTTTAGCAGCTGTACCTCAGACAAAGGACTACTATCTAGAATATATAAAGAATTGAAAAAAATCAGACCCTCCAAATTCAAAGACCCAATTCAAAAGTGGGCATCTGAAATGAACAGACATTTCTCAGACAAAGAAGTAAAAGCAGCAAACAAATATATGAAAAAATGTTCAACATCACTGGTCATTCGAGAGATGCAGATGAAAACAACACTGAGATTCCACCTCACCCCAGAAAAAATGGCTGCTCTCAAGAAATCAACAAATAACAAATGCTGGAGGGTTGTGGGGAGAAAGGAACCCTTCTCCATTGTTGGTGGGAGTGCAGACTGGTGCAACCACTGTGGAAGTCAGTATGGAGATACCTCAAAGAACTAGGACTAGAGGTCCCACTTGACCCAGCTATTCCCCTGCTGGGTATCTTCCCAAAAGAATTAAAAGAATCATACCACAGTGATATATGTGCACCGATGTTCATAGCGGCACAGTTTGTAATAGCTAAAGCTTGGAAGTAGCCCAACTGCCCATCAACTAGAAACTGGATAAAGAAAATGTGGTTTTTTTATAAAATGGAGTACTACTCAGCCATAAAGAATGAAAAGCTAGAGTCACTTATAGCTAAATGGATGCATCTTGAGGCCATACTCTTAAGTGAAATAAATAGGACACACATGTGTAAATACCGAATAGTTTCTCTAGTGTGAGAAACTGATAGTGTAAACAAGGGTTAAAATGATTAAAATGAATAATTGATAATTTGAAATAGGAAAATAGTCCAAAGATGAAGGAGTGAAGGGAGGGGAAGGGGAAAGGAAAAGAGCAAAAGGAAAAAGTATGAGAAAAGAAAAAAAAAAGGAAAGTAAATCTATGTAAATAGGGAAGGGTGGAGGGGGTGAAGGGCGCACAGGTAATGGGGAAAAAAATAAGAACCAAGACATATCATGTACAGGTACAAACATCCAATGATAAATGTAAATGAACTGTATACCTAAAATGTACCAATAAAAGAATAAAAAAATCTGATGACACGATGGGGTTTATTCCAAGAATATTGTGTTAGTTTAATATCTGAACATCAGTAAATGCAATTCATATTAGCAAACCATATTAGCAAAGGAAAGTAACAAATTCAGAAAAATAAATAACAAATTCAGAAATAACACTTGGTGAAATTCAACATAGAAACTTCCTTGATTACATGAAAATCATCTACATATGCACCTTAAGACCATAATGTTAAGTGAAATAAATCAGAAACACAAGCTTAAATATCACATGGTTTCTTTTTCTTTTTTTAACATGGTTTCTCTTATATGGAAAACCCAAAGTAAAAATAAAGAGCAAAATAAAAGATGGATAGCAAGAAGTAGGGAACTAGAGCTTTCTCAAAGGGGAAAGGGGTAAGAGATGGAGGGAGGAGAAGGGAGGGGAGGGACAGGGGATTAAAAATGGGATTAAGATGTGCTGTACACATGTACCAACTTCCCACAAGGAATGTAAACATTATGTACTATACAATATACTGATAAACTAAACTAAAATTTTAAAAAAACTACAGCCACTATCATAGTTATTGGTAAAATATCAGGAAAAGGGAAAATAATGTCCATTTTCATCTTTCTGTTCAACACTGTAATGGATATTATAGCCAGTGCAATCAGGCAAGATAAATAGATAAAAGATATCCAAATTAGAAAAGAAGTAAAACTGTCTTCATTCACAGGCATGATTATGTGTTTTTTAAAAAACTAATGGAACTTTCAGAAAATCTTCACACTGAGCTATATCCCCAGCCCTTTTAAAAAATTTAAGACAAAAATTTAGACAGCATCTCACTAAGTCACTAATTGCTCAGGCCAGGCTTTAATCTGTGATCCTCCTGCCTCAGCTTCCAGAATGATAAAATTACAGGCATGTGCCACCACAGCTTCAATACTAATACAATAGCTAATCTAAAATAGTGATAAACCTGATAACAGGATGTAAAAGATATGAATAGTGAAAACTACAGCACATCACTGGGAGCAATACAAGATCCAAATATTTGGGAGATGTATCATGTTAATGGATATAATATTATTATCTCAACATTATTAAGATGTCAATGTTTCCCTAAATTCATCTATAAATTTAAATATAATCCCAATAAAATTCCCTGCAGGCTCCTGTAGGAGTTTATATGAAAATGCAAAGGAGATGGAATAGCTGAAATAAGTCTAAAGAACAATTAGACGGCTAATACTACCAGATCAAGATGTTCTCTAAAGCTGCAGCAAAATAAACAGCATGGCATTAGTGCAAAAATAGGTAAATAACTCAGTGGAACAGAATAGAAAGTCCACTGATACATGTTCACACATACGGACAACTGATTGTGTGTTTGTGTGTCTGTGTGTGTGTGTGAGCATGTGTGTTGCTGGGGATCAAACCCAAGGCCTCACACATACTAGGCAAGTGCTGTACCACTGACCTACATCCCCAGCCTACCCTGATTTTGCAGGTTGTGAACAGGTAATTTAGTGGAGAAAGGATAGTCTTTTCCATAAATGATGCTGGAACAATAAGATGGATTTAAAAAAAGAAATGATAAAGAGCTTAAATCTGTATGATGCACCTATAAAAATGAATTCAAATGGATTACAGCCCTAAAAGTAATACTCCTATATAGAAGAGCATAGACCAGAATATAAAACTTTTAAAAGAAAACATTTTTAAAAATCCTTTGTGGGCAGGCATGGTGTTGTATCCTTGTAATTCCAACACTTGGGAGGCTGAGGCAGGAGAATAACCACAAGTTTGAAGCCAGCCGAGGTCAGCCTGAACTATATAGCAAGACTTTGTATCAAAAATGAAGAAAAAAAAGTCCTTTGTGAACTTTAGTTGGACAAAATTTTCTTAGGTAAGGTACCAAAAGCATAATCCCACAAAACTTGATAAATTAGATTTCATCAAAATTTAAAACCACTGTTCCACAAAAGACACAGTAAAGAAAATGGGATGTGAGCATAGTTTAAACAGTTAAATAGTTTAAATATGTGATCTGATTATATACCAATTGTACCTCAACAAATAATTAAGTTAAATGATCACAGCATGCCTGTAATCCCAGCACTCTGGGAGACCAAGCCAAGAGCAAGTTCACATCCCGCCTAGGCAATTTAGTAAGAATATATTACAAAATTTAAAAAGAGAGAAAGACAGAAAAAGAGAGGCGAAAGACAGAGAGAGAAAGAGAGAGAGAGAACAGAGAAAGAGAAAGAAAGAAAGAAAGAAAGAAAAGAAAGAAAGAAAAAGAAAGAAAGAAAGAAAAGAAGGAAGGAAGGAAGGTCTGGGATGCCAATTTCCAATACATAAAAAAAATTTTACAAAATTTTTTTCTACACATAAGCTTATCAAAAATTTATATGAAAGTCCACAAGACCTAGACTAGCTAAAGTAATCTTGAAAAAGAATAAAATGAGATGGACCTGTTCAATTTAAAGAATGAAGTAAGAATTGATCTACTCAATTATTTCTGTTCTCATTTTTTTGTTGTTCTTATAAGAAGAATAAACTAGTAGGAATTGCTCTGTCCAATATACCAATATGTATATTGATTATATATAAAATATCTATATTATATATTATTAACATACATATATATGTGGATATATAGATGATTATTATATGGCCGCAGTAAAGAAAACAGTGGTATTTAAAAAATTTATTTTATTGGTACATTTTAGGTATACAATATAATAACATTAATCATTGGAAATTTGCACCTTTACATAATCTCTCTTGGTTCTTATTTTTCCCCCTTCCCTTGCCCTCCCTTCAACCCTTCCCTCCCTCGATATTTACAAAGACTTTGTTTCCATTTTTTCATTTTCTCTTATTAATGCCATTGCCTTCTTTCCTTTCCCCTAAACCTCCTACTTCCCCTTCCCCTTTGCCCCTTTTCTTCCTATTTCATATAATCTATTATACCTTTTAGTCCTTATTTACACTTTCAGTTTCTCACACTAGAGAAACTATTCTGTATTTACACATGTGTGTCCTGCTTATTTCACTTAAGAGTATGGCCTCAATACGCATCCATTTAGCTATAAATGACTGTAGTTTCTCATTGTTTATGGTTGAGTAATACTTGATTTTATTAAAAAAAAAACACCTTTTCTTTATCCATTCTCCAGTTGATGGGCATTTGGGCTGCTTCTAACTTTTAGCTATTACAAATTGTGCTGCTATGAATATGGGTGCACATATATCACTGTGGTATGATTCTTTTAATTCTTTGGGGAAGATACCCAGAAGGGGAATAGCTGCGTCAAATGGGACTTCCAGTCCTAGTTCTTTGAGGTACCTCCATACTGATTTCCACAGTGGTTGCACCAGTCTACACTCCCATCAGCAGTGGAGTAGGGTTCCTCATTCCCCACAGCCCCGCCAACACTTGTTATTGATTGATTTCATGATAGGAGCCATGATGTCAACCATTCTTTCGGGAGTGAGGTGAAATTTCAGTGCTGTTTTCATTTTCATCTCTCCAATGCCAAGTGATGTTGAATATTTTTTCATATGTTTACTTGCAATTTCTACTTCTTTGTCTGAGAAATATCTGTTCATTTCAGATGCCCATTTTTGGATTGAGTCTTTAAATTTGGGAGGTCTGATTTTTTTAAGTTCTATAGATATTCGAGATAGTAGACCTTTGTATGAGGAACACCAGGTGACACATTGTGCGGTGTCTCTTCACCCGGTTGGTGGTTTTTCTAGCTGGGCAGAAGCTTTTTTTTTTGTACCGGGGATCGAACTCAGGTCCTTGCACTTGTGCAGCAACAGAAGCTTTTTATTAAGAAGAGATCCCACTTGTTGATTGTGCTAGTTTACAGGCAACTAAGGTTTTGTTCATACAATCTTTTCCTACACCGATGTCTTCAAGAGTTCTACCTAACCTCTGTTACAGGCTTTCCAGCGTTTCTATTTTAATATTTAGATCCTAAATCCATTTTGATTATAGTTTAGTGCATGGTGAGAGATATAGGTCTAGTTTTAATCTTTGGCAAGTTGAAACCCAATTTTTCCAGCACAACTTATTGAAGAGGCTCTTTCCTCAAGCGAGGGTGTTTGGCTCCTTTATCGAAGATGAGATGGCTGAGTGTGTCTGGCGTTGTTTCTGCATCTTCTAATCTGTACCACTGGTCCTCAGGTCTGTTTCTTTGCCAGTACCATGCTGTTTTTATCACAGTAGCTTTGTAGTAGAGTTTCAAGTTGGGGATTATGATACACCCTGCCATGTCTCTGTTACCTAGAATTGCTTTTGCTATTCTGGGTCTCTTCTTGCTCCAAATGAATTTTTAGATTGTTTTCTAAAGGTCTGTGAAGTATGCTGCTGGGATTTCAATTGGGATTGCATTGAATCTATACAGCAGTTTTGGAAGTATGGCCATTTTCACTCTATTGAACCTTCCTATCCAGGAGCAGAGGATCTTCCCATTTTCTGATATCAACTTCAATCTCTCTTTTCAGACTGCTATAACTTTCAGAGAAGAGGTCTTTGATTTCTTTCGTTCAGTTGATTCCTAGGTATTTCAGCTTTTTGGATGCTATTGTGAAAGGAATTGTTTGCCCTATTTCTGTCTCAGTGAGTCTGTTGTTTGTGTAGAGGAAAGCTATTGATTTTTCTATGTTGACCTTGTAACCAGCCACTTGACTGAATTTGGTTATTAAGACTAGAAGATTTTTGTTGGAGTTCTTGGGGTATTTGATATAGAGTATCATGTCATCTGCAAATAATGACAATTTGACTTTTTCATTTCTCATCTTTATTCTTTTTATTTCTTTCTCTTGTTTAATTGCCATGGCTAATGTTTCCAAAATTATATAGAACAAGAGTGGAGATAGTGGACATCCTTGTCTTGTTCCTCATTTTAGTGTGAAGGATTTCATTTTTTCACCATTTAGTATGACAATGGCTGTTCGTTTTTCATAGATGGCTTTTATCAGATTGAGGTAGAGACTGTCTATTCCACATTTTTGTGGGGTTTTTATCATACGTGCATGTTGGATTATGTCAAATGCTTTTTCTGCATCTATGGAGATAATCATATGGTTTTTGTCCTTGGCTCTATTGATATTGTGTATTACATTAATTGATTTGCATATGTTAAACTTTCTCTGCATCCCTGGAATGAATCCCACTTGGTCAGGGTATATGATCTTCTTGATGATCTTCTGCATTCTATTTGCCAGTATCTTATTAAGGATTTTTGCATCTATGTTCATTAGTGAGATTGGTCTATAGTTCTCTTTTTCAGTTGGGTCTTTTTCTGCTTTGGGGATCAAGGTGATGCTTGCTTCCAGGAATGAATTCGGGAGTATTGCTTCCATTTCATTTTAATTGAAGAGTTTAAACAGTAGTGGCAGCAGTTCCTCTCTAAATGCCTTGTAGAATTCAGCAGTGAAGCCATCAGGACCTGGGCTTTTCTTAGTTGGCAAGTTTTTAACTATGTTTTCCATTTCATTGGTTGATACTTGGTTGTTTAGAATTTTTAGGTCTTCTTCGTTCAACTTTGGTAATTCATACATATCTAGGAATCTGTCCATTTCTTCTGTGTTTTCCATCTTTATTGGCATATGGGTTCTGGAAGTAGGCATTGATGATCCTCTGGATTTCTGCTGGGTCTGTTGTAATTTCATGCTTTTCATTCCTAATTGCACAAATTTGGGCCTTTTCTTTCCTTTTTCTGATAAGGTTGGCTAAAGGTTTGTCAATTTTGTTGATTCTTTCGAAGAACCAACTCTTGGCTTCATTGATTTTTTGTATCATTCTCTTAGTCTCCATTGCATTGATTTCTTCTCTGATCTTTATAATTTCCTCCCTTGTATGAGCTTTGGGGTTGTCCTGCTCTTCTTTTTCTAGAACCTTGATGTTCAGCATCAGATTGTTTAATTGGGCTTGTTCTGTTTTCCTAATATGTGTATTCACTGCTATGAATTTCCCTCATAAGACTGCTTTCATTGTGTCCAATAGATTCCAATATGTTGTAATATCATTGTTATTTAATTGAAAGAACTGTCTGATTTGTTCTTTAATTTCCTCTGTGACCCATTGGTTATTCAGAAGTGTGTTGTTCAATTTCCATGTGTTTATGAAGTTTTTCCAGTTTCTTTTGCTATGGATCTCCAATTTCATCACACTGTGGTCTGATAATATACAGAGAATAACTTCATTTCCTTTGCACTTACTTAAATACTTTCTATGAGAGAGTATGTGGTCTATTTTGGAGAATGACTTATGTGCAGCTGAAAAGAATGTGTATTCTGATTTTGTGGGGTGAAACACTTAACATGCGTTAAGTTCATTTGTTCAAGAGTTCAACTGAGCTCTAATATTTCATTACTTATTTATTGTCTAGTTGATCTATCTATTTGTGACAGTGGGGTATTGAGGTTCCCCACTACAATTGTATTAGTGCGTATATGACTTTGTATGTCCATTAGTATTTGTTTTATATAGCTGGGTACACTAGTGTTTGGTGCATAGATATTTATGATTGTCATCTCTTCCTCTTGGATTGTTCCCTTTTTAAGAATGTAGTCCTTCTTTGTCTCTCTTAATTAGCGTTGGTTTGAAATTCACTTGATCTGCAAAGAGGATAGCTACTCCTGCTTTTTTTTGGGTTCCCGTCACATGGAGTATTGTTTTCAACGCTTTAACTTTCAAGCTCTGAGTTTCTCATGTTCCCTTATAATTTTGAAGCAATTTTTCTTTTCCTGGTCACTAATTGCAGTCTTATCTTCTATATCTGAAATTCTGTCCTCACATTGGCTCATTCTGCTGTGTAGACTTTCAATGGAGTTTCATGTCCTGGAAATCTATTTGCATCTCTTTTTTGGATTCCATTTGTTTCCTATGTTGGGATTCCATCATGTTCCTGAGCTCCTCTCTAGATTTATTAATCATGTCTTGCACCAGGGGCACAATTTCTCCTGTTATCTGAGAAATTATTTCTGATTTCATTTTTTCCAGATCCCCTTTTGTTGCCAGTTCAGTGGGTCCAGGTGGTTGAGTATCAGAGGGTTCCATCTCATTTCCCTTTGGGGTTGCTGTAGGTGATCTGGAAGTCGGGTTTTGAGACTTAGTTACGTGTTTTCTCATTTCAACTGGGGTGGGAGGCTGTTGGTGCCTGCACGGATTACCTCCTCTGAGCTGGGAGAGGTGGGACAGGGGCCAGGAGCAGCGATAGGGATGGTGGCCCAAAAGCCCTTTCCTGTGGGCTGGGAGCAGCGGGAGGGATGGTGGCCGGGAAGCCCCTTCCTCTTGACCAGGAGCAGTGGGACGGCGGCTCAGAAGCCCCTACCTCTGGGCCAGGAGTAGCGGGACTCAGTACCATGGTCTGGTGTCCTCTGCGTCTTTGTAGTGTGGAACCAGGTGGCTGCCTGTCTGCAGCAGGGTGATTCGGCATCTTCCGCAGGACTCAGGACCTCGGTAGGGCGTGGGCAGACCTGCCTGTCTGCAGCGGGCTGATTCGGCGTGTTCCAGCTATGAGTTTCATTTTGAGTTTAGTGTGTTTCTTGTATGCAGCACATTGTTGGATTTTGCTTCTTGACCCATTCTGCCAGTCTATTTCTTTTGATTGGTGAATTGAGACCATTAATGTTGATGGTTATAACCGATTCATATTGATTTATCATTGTCATGACTTTTTCTTTTTGTTGGATTCTCCCCCTTTACATTTAAATTCTTGTTGCACCTGATGGATTCATTCTGCTGGGCTTCCTGGGGTTGTGGTCCTCAATGTCTGTTCCTAGGATATTGTCTAAAAGTTTTTGGAGTGCTAGTTTGGTATTCATGAAGTTCCTAAGGTGCTCTTTGTCATGAAACTATCTTATTTCTCCATCAATTTTGAAAGATAGTTTTTCAGGGTACATCAATCTGGGTTGGAGGCTGTGTTCTTGTAGGGCTTGAAATACGTCACTCCAAGCTCTTCTTGCCTTGAGGGTTTGCATTGAGAAGTCTACTGTGATTCTGATGGGCTTTCTTCAGAATGTGATTTGTTTCTTTTCTCTGTTTGTAGAACTTTGTTCTTCTGTTGGGTTTCTGGAATCTTAACAATTTTATGGCTATGTGTAGATTTTTTTTTTGATCAAGGCTATTTGGAGTCCTATATGCCTCACTTATCTGTACGTCAAGTTTTTTCCCCTGATTGGGAAGTTTTCTGCCATTAGTTCTGTGAACAATTTTTTCATGTCATCTGCACTCTCTCCTGTTTCTTCGTTGACTCCAATCAGTCATATGTTATTCTTCTTTGCATCTTCTAGCAGCTGCTGGATGGATTTCTTATGGTACTTCACAATTTTGCAGCAATTTTTCTTTTCCTTCTCACTAATTGCAATCTAATCTTCTATATCTGAAATTCTGTCCTCACATTGGCTCATTCTGCTGTGTAGATTTTCAGTGGAGTTTTTAATCCCTTGGAAATCTGTTTGTATCTGTTTTATGGATTCCATTTGTTTCCTATGTTGAGATTCCATCGTGGTCCTTAGCTCCTCTATTTTTTTAAACTGTGTCCTCTCTAGATTTATTAATCATATCTTGGACTATGAGCACAATCTCTGCTGTTATCTGAGAAATTATTTCTGATTTCATTTGTTCAAGATCCTCTTTTGTTGCCAGTTCAGGGAGTCCAGGTAGTTGAGTATCAGATTGTTACATCTTGTTTCCCTTTCGGGTTGCTGTAGGTGATCTGGAAGTCTGGTTTTGAGACTTGTTTACGTGTCTTCTCATTTTTTGGGGGGGGGGCGGGGTCTGTTGGTGCCCACACAGCTCACCTCCTCTGTGCTGGGAGTGGTTGAACAGCGGCCCGGAAGACCCTTCCTCTCCAGTAGGAGTGGTGAAACGGTGGCCTGGAAGTCCCTTCCTCTGGGCTGGGAATGGTGGAATGGCAGCCCAGAAGCCCCTATCTCTGGGCTGGGAGCAGTGGAACTAGTGTTGTTGAAAAAGGCATAAACACCTAGATCGATAGAATAGAGCAGAGAACCTAGAAATAGACTCACATGAATATGTTCAACTGATGTTTTTTTTTGAGATGGTCTTGCCATGAATTCCAGGCTGGTCTTGAATTCACTATGTAGCCTGGGCTGGCCTTGAACTCATGGTGATCCTCCTGCCTCAGCCTCCTGAGTGCTGGGATTACAGGCATGCACTAGCATGGCCAGCTCAACTGATGTTATTTTTTTGTACTGGGGATCAAACTCATGTCCTTGTGCTTTCGAGGTAGGCAGCAGAACCACTGAGCTAAATCCCCAGCCCCTCAACTGATTTTTGATGAAGGTACAAAACCAATTCGACTGAAGAAATGTAGATCTTTGCAATAAATAATACTGGAGGCAACTGAACATCCATAGGCAAGAAAATGAGCTTCTATCTAATCTTCTGATCATATACCAGATTTACTCAAGATGTGCTTTACTTAAGTATAGCACATTAAAACTATTTGAAAATGTTAGAAAAAATAAGAGAAAAATCTTTGGGATGTAGAGCTTGCCAAATTTCTTAGATTTTATGTACTAAAACCCACAATCTATTAATGTAACAAAATGATAAACTGGACTTTATCAAAGAACTTTCGTTCTGTGAAAGACCATATTAAGAGGGTGAAATGGCCACTACATACTGGGAGAAAATGTTTGAAAACTACATATTTAAAAAAGAACTGTATCTAGTATTTTATAAAGATCTGGTAAAATTCAGCCACTAAAAGGCAGTCCAATTAGAAAATGGGCCAAGGGCATGAAGTGCCCAAGAAGATATATAGGTGCTGTTATGATTTGTATCTAAATGTTCCTCCAAAGCTGCTCATAGGTAGGGCTTTTTGGAGGTGGCTGGTTCTCAGGTGTGAGATACTAGAATTAAGGGTGTGTGGTACTGGATCAGTCCACTAATTGGCTTATCATAGTTCTGGGTGTGGATAATAGAAAGGCCCACCCTGGGTGTGGGTAGCCTTCTCATTATCCAGCTATGGACAGAAACCTGTACAAACTGTGAGTGAAAATAAACCTTTCTTCACTTAACTGGTGAGTGTTGTGTATTTTGTCTTGGCAATGAGAAAACCAAGACAGGTGTCAAATAAGCTTATGAAAGGAAATCAACATCATCAACCATTAGGACAATGAAAATTTTCCTTTTTTGTAGGCATAATGAAATGTCACTACATACCTATCAGAAAGACCAAAACCAAGAAGTGACAATATCAAACGCTGGTTAGTATGTGGAGAAAATGGTAACATTCAGGTTGCTAGTAGGATTATGAAATAGCATAGCCATGCTGGAAACAATTTTTTATAAAAATAAATATGTTCCAGGAAGGGTGGCACACACTTGTAATCCCAGCACTCAGAAGGCTGAGGCAGGAGGATTGCCATAAGTTCAAGGTCAGCCTGAACTACATAGCAAGACCTTGTCTCAAAAAAAAAGGTAGATATGTAACTACCACATGACTTAATGATTGTAATATTGCAGCAAATCAGGAGTCAAAATGATCTTCCAGAGACAGGAGAGTTGGGTAAAATAAGAAAGAAGCTTATTGCCAGGCAATGGCCAGTCTCAAGAAACAAGTCCTTATAGACTGACTACGAGTTAAGACAGTTTCTCCATTTTATACCTTTTACAGAGTAGCTTAAATTGCAGTTACACAGCTGTGTGTAGCAAGGACATGGAGAAACAGCAAGGGAATTTCCCTGGTTTCAAGGTTGGGGGCTTACATAAATAGTTTCAAGGCCAGTTTCTAATCTTTCCAGGAACAGGCTGTCCCGTCTGAGGGGAAGTCCCACCTGGCGTTTCTACACAGGGACAAGTTGACACAGATGGGGTTTCAGCAGTAATCCACACAAAGTACATAAACAAAGTATGTTGCTATATTAAGCTGACACAGAGTTCATGGACAAATGTTTTACAGTAATTATCCATTCCAAGTTATGTCTGGCAGCTCTTCCTACCTCAGTAGAACTGGACATTTGTCTCAGAGAAATGTATGTTCACACAAAAAGGTTACTTGAATATTTGTAGCAGTTTTTTTCCTTACAGTCAAAAACTAGAAACAATTCATCCTAAAACATATGAATGGTTAAAAAAACTGTGGTATGTCCATACTATGGAGTAGTACTTATTAATAAAATGGAAGAAACTATCTGAGAGCAGTGGTACACACCTGTAATCCCAGCAATTAGGAAATCTGAAGCAGGCAAGAGGATCACAAGTTCGAGTTCCACCTGGACAATTCAAAGAGAACCTGTCTCAAAAATAAAAAATTGGAAGGTGACAATACACTTCTGAGTGTGATTCCCAGTTCTGTAAACACACACACACACACGTGTGCACATGCATACACACACACAAAACTACTGATACACACAACTTGTATAAATCTCCATGGAATTATACTGAGTGGAAAGCTAACCTCAGAAAATTATCTGCTATCTAATTCCATTTATATAACATTCTCAAAATAACAAAAGTATAAAAATGGAAAATTGGTGTTCCTATGATTTCAGAAGGAGCTCTGGAGGAGGAGTGTGGGAAGATGCTGGGTGTAGTGTAAAGGGGTAACACAAGAGATCCTTGTGGTGATGAAACTGTTTTGTATTTTAACTTTTGTGGTAGATATACAAACCTATATTGATAAAATGGCATAGAAGTTGTGGAGGTTAGGGTGTGTGTGTCAATTTGATTGACTTTGAGATCTTCCTGGGGGATTGTTGGAGCACATACTGGGTGTGTCTGGGTGGGTCATGAAGGTGTGACTACACATTATATATGGTCCCCAGTCTTCCCTTCTCTGGAAGTGTTCTCCTGCTCTACTTGCCAGCAGCCATGAGCTAAGCATTTCTCTTCTGCCATACCCATTCAACATGTTTCTACTTTGGAGCCAATTGGTCATGGACTGAGTCCCCTGAAACTGTAAGCTAATTTAAACTTCTTTTCAAACTTGTGGGTATTATCTCCCACTGATGGGAAAGCTGACTAATATAGAAATAAATACACATATATACACACATGAGTACAGATAGCACAATTGAGGTCACAGGACCACTCCTTCTCCATTCACCTGAACTTGGGCAACATTCTAGGGCCAATTCTCCTTCCATTGTCCTATGGAAAGCAGAAATAAAAATAACAAAGACCCAATAAAATTCTAAAGCTCCAGAGCAGAGCACATGCATGTTAGAGGCAATGGCCTGACCTACAGTAACCTTTTCCCCACTTGAAATTCATTAACATTTCATATGTATGGACTTCACGTCATGTCTGTGATTATAACAGAGTGAATCATGGGGAAGTCATGCACACTAGATACCTTTGAGTTGACTCAGTGCTCTGTCAATTATTTTTATAAGTCATATACAGAGAGATCCAATGAGAGACAATGGGGATGTTGCTCAGTGGTAGAGTACTTGCCTAGCATGTATTAAGCCCTGCGTTGCACCCCCAGGACAGAGAGAAAGAAGGAAAGAAAGAAAGAAAGGAAGAAAGAGAGAGAGAGAGAGAGAGAAAGAGAAAGGAAGGAAGAAAGGCAAATATTTCTGAAACATTTTATGTGCTCAGTAAAATTGAGGCAGAAAACCATTTGAGTATTATTATTATTGTTGTTATTTTGGTGTTGGGTATTGAACCCAAGGCCTTTGCACTGAGTTACAGCCCTTATTCATTTATGTATTTATTGAGACAGGGCCTTTCTAGGTCATTAAGTTTCTTGGGCTGGGCTTGAACTTGCTATCTTCCTGTCTCAGCCTCCAAAAGTTCTAAGATTAGAGGGCAAGCAACACTTTGCCTGGATGATCATTTAACCACATTTCTTCAGAAACTACTGCATATCAAACACTGTTTGAAGCTCTGTATGGTGATGTAAAACATAAAAATGGTCTATACCCTTATAAAACTTACACTTCAATGAAGGAGAATGACAGTAAGCCAGAAAGCAAACAAATAATTAAAATCACAATTTTTTTTTTTTTTTTTTTTTTTTTGGTACGGGGGATTGAGCTCAGGACCTTGTGCTTGCAAGACAGGAGCCGGAACCACTGAGCCAAGTCTCCAGCCCTAAAATCACAAATTTTAATAAGCTCTCCAATGAAAGAAATAGGGTGCTATAATAGGTAACAAGATGGATGGAGCTCCTTTTGATAGAGTGATCTGGAGAGGCCTCTCTAAGGAAGTGATATTGAGGCTGAGAGCTGGAGGACATGAAAGAAGATATATTCTCTACTATGATCTGGGTGTTTGTGACCCCCCCCCATCCATAGGCTGAAACCTAAACTCCAGTAATGGTATTGAGAAGTACAGTCTTTAGGAAGTGACTATGTCATGAGAGTAGAGCCCCCATGAATGAAATTAGTGCTTTTATAAAAAAGGTCCCAGAGAGTGGTCTTGTCTTTTTCCCTCCACTTGTGTTTGGATGCATCAGGAAGGCACTATCAAGAAGGAACAGGCCTTTAGCAAACACCAAATCTACTGGCACCTTCATCTTGGACTTTCGAGCCTCTATAAATTTTGTTGTCTTTAAGGTATTTTTTAAGTTTTATTTTATTTTATCTCATTTTCCACCTCAAGCTCCTTCCTTCCCTATGTACAAAAGCTTTGTTTTCATTTTTCCTTCTATTTTCACATTTTTCTTTTCCCTTCCTTCCTTTCTCCCTCCCTCCTCCCTTGTTCCCCTTCCCCTTTGAACACTCTCTTTCCATCTCTCAACATCCATTATACATTTCAGTTCTTGTTTCCACTTTCAGTTTCTCACCCTAGAGAAACAATGTGATATTTAAACAGGTGTGTCCAATTTATTTCACTTAGGAGTATGGTCTCAAGGTCCATCTATTTAGCTATAAATGTCTGAAGCTCATCCTTCTTTAAGGCAGAGTAGTACTCCATTGTATGAAAAAACCACATCTTCTTTATCTATTCATCAGTTTGTTATTTTGTTATAACTGCTTGAACAAACTAAGATAGATAGTCACATGGAGAGACACTCCTCTAGAGAAGGTGGAGGGATGAGGGAGACTGAGGGGCCATCCAGGCATCAGGAACCACAGGTAAAACATCCCTGAAGCAAGAGAGAAGTTTGGTGGGGCTGAGGGATTGGGACAGAGAGAAGATAATCAAAGCAGAGTATATTACGAGGGAGAGGAGATAAGCTCAGAGATATAGCTCAAGTCAAGACTATGTGATGGCCTGAGTTTTGAGCAAGGGAGTACAGCTATCTGCTTCATATTTCAAGCAGATTGTATACATTGATGTATGGGCACAAAAAGGAAGAAAGTAGAAAAAATGATTAGGAAGTTGCTGCAGTTATCCAGTTAAGGGATGATAGATTGGCCTACAGTGAAAGGGAACTACCTGTTAGTTTTGGGGAGTGAAGAAATGGCCAGTATTATGGATATGTTAAAATTTCATGCTAATGTCTCAGATAGAAGAGATGGTGTTGAATGTGAAGTAGTAGCAAGTGTCTCTAGATTGTACATTCCAGCATGTAGCTGGAAATTCAGGAGAGCAACAGGGAATAAACAAATAAATATGGGAGTCATTGTTATGGAAAGTATTCCTGAATCTACAGCAATACATGAAATCAAGGGAGCAAGAGAGAAGAACAGAGGGGACCAAAGGTAGAATTTGGGATGGAATTCATATACATTTTATTTCTGCTAAAAAACTACTTTTAATTATGCAAGTAATAACATTATAAAAGGAGATTCAGAAAGTAGATAATAGAAAAAAGTTACAAAAATCTAATCACCCAAATCAACCATTTTATCATGTTGAAGAATTTCTTCTTCCCAGGCTTTTCATATACATGTTTTGACTAATGACCATATTATTCTTACATACTCCTTCCTCAATGTTTTAGAATAGTCTACACTTTTGAAGTGGGAGAAGAGGCCCAAGCAAAACCAACAGAGGTAATTAACAAATAAGACTAATTTAAAGGAATAAGTGGCTGTTATTGGTGACCTTTAAGAGAAAATAGAGACTTGAGTATAAATGACTAGTTTTTACTTGAATGATAAAAGAAGTATAAAATCTTGAAGAGGTGGTTGTATCTAGGGAGAGTTGTTGTCATGAGATATATCTGAGTGTGTACATTAATTATAGACAGAAGGAAGTAGGGGATGAAGAAATTTAAAATGTTGATGTTATAATTAATGTAGCACAGTTTCTACAGAAGTAAGAGATGGGGATGAAAAGCTGGGAGTGATAAAAAAATTTTTCTGTGACATAGAAGAGGAGAAGAGACTGGGTAAGGAAGGCATTTGATGTAGCTCCTGGTATGTTAAGATGATGTGAGAGTCTCAGTCAAGTAGGTGATGTCACAGTCATTTTATTACACACTGCTAAGTTAGGTAAAAATTAATATATAAGCACACAGGGACTGGGCTCTCCAGGAAGTCAGTGAAAAACAAAGATATCAGAATTGTGGTTGGAGGCACATGTGAAGAAGGCCAGGCATCAAGACAGAGATGCAATGGCCAGGCCTACATGCTTCCCTAAGGTATAAACAGTAACTTGAAATTATTCTGCAATTAGCACCACCTGATCCAGTAAGTCCAGATAGGCATCAGTCACCCAGGTAGGTGACCAGAGCATCTGGACCATTCCTTCCCAAAAATGTCTTTGTTTTTTCTTCCTTTTCTTTTTTTAAGGTTCTCAGTCATTCTTTTATTCTTTTTTCATTAATTTTATTGGTACATTTTGAGGTATACCTTATTATCACATTCATCATTGAGAATTTGTACCTGTACATGATATACGTTGGTTCTTGTTTTTTCCCCATTCCCCTTCCCTCTCTTACACCTCTCCACCCCTCCCTATTTACAAAAACTTTGTTTCCATTTTTTCTTTCTTTTCTCATATATTTTTCTTTCCCTTCTTTCCTTTCCCCCACCTCTACCCCTTCCTACTTCCCCTTCCCCTTTGGACCTTTTCTTCCTATTTCACATTTTCTATTATACATTTTGGTCCTCATTCACACTTTCAGTTTTTCACACCAGAGAAATTATTTGGTATTTACACATGTGTGTCCTATTTATTTCATTTAAGAGTATGACCTCAATGTGCATCTATTTAACTATAAATTTCTCTAGTTTATCATTCTTTATAACTGAGTAGTACTCCATTTTATTTTTAAAAGCCCACATTTTTATCCAGCCACCAGTTGATGGGTATTTGGGCTGTTTCCAAGATTTATCTATTACAAACTGACACTATAAAGATAGGTGTGCCTATATATTGTCTTTGTTTTTTCAATGTACCCTTGTTTCATGACTGGTTTCCCTATGTAATCAATATTAGCTAGGCAGCTATACTTGTAATCCTATAGGTTGATTGTAGTTTGACCCACATTATACCTACATTATGACTTTGCTATATAAATTGACAAAGGGCCTTGTGGGCAGCCCAATCAGGACCTTCCTGTCTCCCAGGAGCTATTTCTCAATAAACCTTTCCTACTCCTAACCTCTGTTGTTTGTAAGAATTTATGCTTCAATTTCGGCACAAACTCAACACATCTGACAACTAGCAGGTTGGGAGTTATATTTCCCCTACATCATTTTGGAGGTTCCATCATGATCTTTGGAATGAGGCAAGAGTTTGCTTTTGCTTCATGACATCTAAAATATTTCATTGGGATTCAGGATTGTGACTCGTTTAAGTATCAAGAATTGTCATGTTTTGTTTGTTAGCTGCCTAATCTTATTGCATCTCTCTCTCTCTCTCTCTCTGTCTATCTCTCTCTCTCCTCTTTGAGTCAACTTAATAGAGAGCCCCCTATCTATAATATTAGAAAGCCAAATATAGGCTTTCAAAAAATGATTGGAAGGCTTTTACCTTAATCAGTAAGGCAACACTCAAAAGAGCTTCCTTCTTTTCCATCAGAATGAAGTGGAGTCTTAGCAAAAAATTGGAAACTACCTAGGATGATCAGTATTAGGGACATGGTTAAATAAATGGTGATCCATCAACTGCATGTAATGTACAATCATTAAAATAACTACAAAGATTGTAAAAAACATTCTTATGATATAATGGTAAAAGGAAACAAATTCAAAGTTTGAATACTGTAATTAAAATACATATATAAAAATAATTTATGCTTATTGTCATTAACATTCAGAAAGGGAAAACTGGATAAAATTATAGATATTATGAGTTTTTAAACATTTATTGTTGCTATATCATATATTCAAATCATTTGAATAAATATTTAAATATTCTGTCCTCTAGAAAAGAAATACTTATTTTAAATAGTTGCTGGAAGCAAATGTTTTCTATTGTTAAATGAATGTAAATGCAGGCAGAGGGGATCCCAGTCCTTCGAAATGCTCATATTCAGCACAAAAGCCAAAGTATTCACCAGTAATAAGTCTCCTGGCTGCCACAGACACATTTTCTTGGGTATTTCTACTTTAGCAACACCCCTATTTTCTCCCTTTCCCCTTTCAGGATTAGAAGCAGGTGACAGGAGCTAGAAGATCTGGAAGGGTAGCCCAGGGACAGAAGAGATTGTGATATCAATCTCCCAGGTATCAGGCTAGCACTTGTTTCACTTATTTGTTTTCTTTACAAGAAAAAATATTTTTTAAAGCTGAGCATCATAGCACACACTTGTAATCTCAGTGCTCTTCAAGGCTGAGGCAGGAGGATCACAAGTTTGAGCTCAGGCTGGGCAATTTAGTGAGACCGTCTCTCAAAGTAAAAAATGAAGAAAGGGCTAGGGATGTAACTCAGTGTGAAGACCCTGGGTTCATTCTCCAGTACTGTCACCAGGCTAGGTCTGAGGGTCTCAGAGGCTGAAATAAGGAATTTAACCCACCCTTTTAAAATAAGTTTGCAGGTTCACTGATTCCTGTCACAGAAAAAGAATTTTCAGGATGTGTTAGTAAAAAAGACATAAGAAGGATTTATTAGAGGAAGGTGTAGGACACACTCAAGAGTAGAGTGTGGCTGCTCAGAGAAATTAGGAGCATTATAAGCCAGAATAGGGTACAGTTAAAGGCTATTTTCAAGCTGGGTGATCTTGGAAGTGTATTCTGTCTACAAGCTTACAGTGGAAGCCATCTATATGGGTTTGAAATGGAGATCTATGTTTGAAGTTAAGATATGTTGTCTCCAATGCAGCTGCTTTCTGGGCTGGAAGAAAGGGCAATTTGCAGGTGAAAAAGTTCTAGTGCCTGGGAATTTATAGGTTATTATAAGTGGGCCTTTAGGAATGTAACACTGTTCTCTGTAAGGTTGGAGGGAGGAATGTCACAGGCTAGGGTGGCCTCTAGAAGCAGGAAAAGAGCTTATCTTGAAGCTGCAGTTTTTCTTAAAGTACAGTTTTAAAATCTTGGATTTCCTTGTCTCCTTTCTACCTAGTTTTATTTCTTCTTTTGTACCTCAGTACCACACGTACACAAACAAATAGACATAATTTAAGCAACTATAGTCCATGAAAAGAAAAAACGGAAGCACTATTTGTATCTGTGATTTCATCACTGAACACAATAGTATTCTTGTATTAATTTTAGTATTTTTACCTGCAGACTGCTTTTATAGAGTTGCATTGAAAATGTATAATTTTGTGTTCTATTTTTGCCTCAACATTGTTGTGTTTAGGTTTTCCTATGTTTATTGTAATCCTCAGAATTATGATTTTTATTGCCTACATAATATTCCATCTGATTTATTTGTCTTATTCACATAGCTGCAGGGATTTTATTGGACATTTGGTTATTACTGGGGGGTATTTTCAAGATTATGCAAAACATTGTAAACTATATTTGTACATATTTTTAAAATTAATTTTATTGGTACATTTTGGGTATACAATATAATGACATTCATCATTGGAAATTTGCACCTTTATATAATTTCTCTTGGTTCTTATTTTTTCCCATTCCCCTGCCCTGCCTTAAACCCCTCCATCCCTCCCTATTTACAATGACTTTGTTTCCATTTTTTCATTTTCTCATATTAATTCCATTCCCTTCTTTCCTTTCCCCTACATATTGCTTTGTTCTTATTTTGAATGATGACCTCAATGATAAATTTCTAAGATTGGAGTTGCTACATGACAGGTCATATATATCTTATAGCTTCTGATATATATATTGTCAAACTGCCCTTCAAAAGAATTGTCCTAATTCATTCTGCGACTGGAACAGTATGAAGGTATCTTTCCATTTTCTCTCTCCAACCCAAAACAACATGTGCTTGATATTTTTGATACTGTTAATAAGTATAAAGTATACCTTTTTAGTCTTCTTTAATATCAGCATGGTTGAATGCATTAAATCATGTCTAAAATCCAGAAGAAATGTTAGATCAGAGATTAACTGGTAGCTCCCAATAACTAATTCAGTGCTTTAAAAAAACTATTATTTTTGTATGGGAGAATATGAATCATCTATTTCATGCTTTTTCCAGCTGCCTAATGATGTGCCTTATTGCTGGAAAGCAGAGGAAGGAAAAGGAGGTAACTAGAAAAGCTGTCAGGTCAAGGGGCATTGTAATGTGCATCTGTAATTCCAGCACTCAGGAGGCTGAGCCAGGAGGAGTTGGAGGCCAACCTGAACTACATAGTGAGATGCTGTCTCAAAACAAAATAGGGGTCAAGTTACACCTGCCATATGTTGTTCTTCCACATTGTGTGAGAAATCCGAGGGTGCCAGATATAGCCAAGCTAGTCAATGAAGGCCTGAGCAAAAACGGAAACTGGGGAGTACTGTTGGAGAATGGAATGAAAAACCACTGGCTTGTTTTGCTTTCTGTACCTCTAATGGTTTTCAGACATGCATAAAACTCAAAGATGTACACAAAACTCAAAGGCACTTAACAGAAAATCAGTTATACAATACTGTATGTAAAGTGCTAGAAAAAAATCAGTAGAATTCTTCACAATCCTCCCCAATGTGTTCCTGAAGTTTCCCAGTGAGCCTGTTCTTAGAGATTATATTTACTTGTACTTTGTTGCCAGGCATGAATCAAGGTATTGGATTTCAACCAGATGCTCTGCACTGGGCTCTGTAAAATAGAGTAGCAAAGGGAAACATGTGTTTTCCTTTACCCAAACCTTTTCAGGCCATCACCAGCTGCTTTCAGTCTCATGGGTGGATCTCTCCACTTGTCAGATTTCCTAGCTCCCGAGGCTTTGGAAAAGCCACCCTTGATTTCTTTAATCCATCCTGGGCATTGCTAATTCTCTTTTTAGTGTCAAATTACACTTCCAGCAGTTTTGATAGGCCAACCCCTAGGCTGCCTTCCTAAACCTGGGCCCCAAGGGTTATGGAGCCTGCTGACCTAAAAGCAGTCTGATTGCAGCAGTTTTCATATCAAGGAAAATTGTGAAAGACTGAATGGCCAAAAAGATTACTGGATGTTCTCATTTGTGCACTATTCAGGGTTATCTGTGTTTTTCATTGGCTTTGAACTATTTAACAAATTATAGGCTGCAGAAAACTGAGAATAATGCAAAATACTCTTACCCATAGGAATGCAAAGGAATTCTGTCTGCTGCAGCACAATTGGTTTCTGTCCTATGAATATTGACCAGCTTTGTATGTATTTGAAAATTCATTTCAGTATTCCTTTTTTTTTTTGGTACTGGGGATCGAACTTGGGTCCTTGCGCTTGCGCAGCAGGCAGCGAAATCACTGAGCTAAATCCCTGGCCCAATTTCAGTATTCTTAACCACCTATATGAGCACAGTTTTTCAGCCAGACATGGTGATGCATACCTGTAATCCCAGCACTTGAGAGGCTGAGGCAGGAAGATTGTTGTAAGTTGGAGGCCAGCCTGGGTTAGCATTCAACTTAGTTCAAGCCCAGCCGGAACTACAAAGTGAGATCCTGTCTCAAAAAATAAATAAATAAATAAATAAAAGTATGTTTGCTTTGAACTGATTGTAACATCTTACTATTCTTCACATTAACTAATGAGTTAAATTTTCCCATATGTGCTTGTTTTATGTTTGCATGAGAGACATGATTTTACCTTTAAAAATTTACCCTTTGTGGGGGAGGCCTGCCATTCCATTGGTGAATGCGTGCAGATCCCGGGGAGCAACTGTGTGGCCCAGACCAGCATGGCTGCAGGAGGATCCCAGCCTGGGGTCCGCCCTGACACCAGAGGCTCAGGCACACACCCCCTCCCAAGCTAGCAGCTTGCCCGGGGAGGAGGTGCACAAGCATGTGGGCTCCCAACCGAGGCCCGCCATTCCATCCCTAAGTGCACGCAGATTCCAGCAGGAGGTCCACCCCAAACCCAGAGGCATGGGGACACCCACTGAAGCCAAAGGCCCACCCAGAAAGGGGCTACATGGGCACATGGGCTTCATCCAGAGACTCACCATACCATCAGCCACAGCCAGTAACCTGCCTGGAGAAGAGCTGTACAGGCATACAAGCAATACCCAGAGGATTGCCCTGATACCATTGATAAGTGCAAGGAGACCCTAGCCAAAGCCTGTGCAGACAGCAGGTCAGCTCAGGGATCTACAAGGCCACCACTCTGAACCCAGGAATTGGTGTACTGGTGAAGAGCAGAGTAAAGGCTGCTCAGTGGCATCCTGAGAATTTAAAACCACTGGGTGAGCAAAAAGTCACCTCAACAAAGACACAGCAGGCTGCATCTAGTGAAATTAGAAGACACATAAATAAGTCGCCAAAACAGACTAGCAGATCACCTAAGGGAACCCAAAAGGGCAACGAGATGGAAAAATCTGATGCTCAACTACCTGGACTCCTTGAACTGGCAATGAAAAGGGACTTGGAAAAAATGAAATCAGAAATAATTTCTCAGGTAACAGCAGAGATTGTGGCCATACTACAAGACATAATTAATAAATCTAGAGAGGACACAGGTAAAAAATAGAGGAGCTGAGGAATATGATGGAATTCCAACACAGGAAACAAATGGAATCCATAAAACAGATACAAACAGATTTCCAGGAGATTAAAAACTCCATTGAAAGTTTATGCAGCAGAATGAGCCAATGTGAGGATAGAATTTCAGATGTAAAAGATAGCATTGCAACTAGTGACCAGGAAAAGAAAAATTGCTTTAAAATAGTAAGGGACCACGAGAAATCAATACAGCAGCTGCTAGATGCTGCAAAGAAGAATAATATCAGAAGGATTGGAGTCAAGGGAGAAACAGGAGACAGTGTAGATGACATTAAAAAAACTGTTCACAGAAGTAATGGCAGAAAACTTCCCAAATAGGAAAAAGAACTTGACATAGAGATAAGTGAGGCATATAGGACTCCAACTAGCTTTGATAAAAAAATCTACACATAGGCATATAATAGTTAATATTCCAGAAACCCAACAGAAGAACAAAGTTCTACAAGCAGTTAAAGAAACAAATCACATACAAAGGAAAGCCCATCAGAATTACAGCAGACTCTCTACACAAACCAACAAGGCAAGAAGACCATGGAGCAACAAATTTTAAGCCCTAAAGGAAATCAACCTCAAACCCAGATTAATGTATCTTGCAAAACTATCTTTCAAAATTGATGGAGAAATAAGATATGTTCATGACAAAGAGGACCTTAGGAACTTCATGAATACCAAACTAGCACTCCAAAAAATTTTAAACAATATCCTAGGAAAATACAATGAGGACCACAACCCCAGGAAGCCCTGCAGAATGAATCTATCAGCGTGACAAGAAATTAAATGTAAAGGGGGAGAATCCAAAAAAAGAAAAAGTCATGACAATGATAAGTCAATATGTATCAGTTATAACCATCAATATTAATGGTCTCAACTCACCAATCAAAAGAAATAGACTGGCAGAGTGGGTCAAGAAGCAAGATCCACCAATATGCTGCATACAAGAAGTACACTTAACTCAAAAAGAAACTCATAGAATGAAAGTTAAAGGGTGGAAAGCAATACTTCATGCGACAGGAACCTGAAAAAAAGCAGGTGTAGCTATCCTCTTTGCAGATCACGTGGATTTCAAACCAACACTGATTAAAAGACAAAGAAGGACACTACATTCTTGGAAAGGAAACAATTCAAGAGGAAGAAAATGACAATCATTAATATATATGCACCAAACACTACTGCACCCAAGTATATAAAACAAATACTAATGGACATGAAAAAATCATACAAGCATTAATACAATAATAGTGGGGGATCTTAATATCCCACTCTCACAGATAGATCAGCTAGGCAAAAAATCAACAATGAAACACTAGAACTCAATCAAACTCTTGAACAAATGAACCTAACAGATGTTTACAGGGTGTTCCACCCAAAAAATCAGAATACACATTCTTTTCAGCTGGACATGGGTTGTTCTCTAAAATAGACCACATAGTCACTCTTGGAACATGTTTAAGTAAGTGCAAAGAAATTGGAGTTATCCCCTATATATTGTCAGACCATACTGCGTTGAAATTGGCGATCAATAGCAAAAGAAACTGCCAGAATTTCATAAACACATGGAATCTGAACAACACACTTCTGAATAAACAATGAGTCACAGAGGAAATTAAAGAAGAAATCAGATGGCTCCTACAACTAAATGACAATGCCAATACAACATGTCAGAATCTATGGGACACAATGAAAGCAGTCTTTTATTTTTTGTTATTAAATTCTTTTATTGCTACATGTTAGGTATACAACACAATTACATTTCTCATTGGGATTTGTACTTTACATAATGCATCTTGGTGCTTATTTTTTCCCCATTCCTAGCCCTCCCTTCACTCCCTCCACCCTTCCCTATTTACAAAGACTTTATTTCCATTTTTTCCATTTTTCGGCATTTTTCCTTTCCCTTCTTTCCTTTCCCCTGCCCCTCCCACTACCCCTATGCCTTTGGACCTTTTCTTCCTATTTTGCATTATCGATTATTCATTCTAATCATTGGTACATTTTAGGTATACAATATAATGACATCCATCATTGGAAATTTGCACCTTTACATAATCTCTCTTGGTTCTTATTTTTCACCCTTGCCCAGCCCTCCCTTCAATCCCTCCAGTCCTCCCTATTTACAAGGATTTTGTTCCTATTTTTCCATTTTCTCATATTAATCCCATTCCCTTCTATCCTTTCCCCTAGCCCTCCCACTTCCTTCCACTTTGCCCCTTTTCTTCCTATTTCACATTACCTATTTTACATTTTAGTCCTTATTTACACTTTCAGTTTCTCACACCAGAGAAACAGTTTGGTATTTATACATGTGTGTCCTATTTATTTCACTTAAGAGTATCGCCTCAATGTGCATCCACTTAGCTATAAATGTCTCTAATTTCTCATTTTTTATGGCTGAGTAGTACTCCATTTTATTAAAAAAATCACATTTTCTTTATCCAGTCTACAGTTGATGGGCATTTGGGCTGTTTCCAAGTTTTAGCTATCACAAGCTGTGCTGCTATGAACACAGGCACACATATATCACTGTGGTATGATTCTTTTAATTCTTTGGGGAAGATCCCCAGCAGTGGAATAGCGGGGTCAAATGGGATTTCCAGTCCTAGTTCTTTGAGGTATCTCCATACTGATTTCCACACTGGTTGCACCAGTCTACCCTTCCACAAGCAGTGGAGCAGGGTTCCTCTTTCCCCACATTCTCACCAGCATTTGTTATTGGTTGATTTCATGATAGCAGCCATTCTTTCTGGAGTGAGGTAAAATCTCAGCGTTGTTTACATTTGCATCTCTCGAATGACCAGTGATGTTGAACATTTTTTCATGTATTTATTTGCTATTTCTACTTCTTTATCTGAGAAATGTCTGTTCATTTCAGATGCCCATTTTTGGATTGGGTCTTTAAATTTGGGAGGTCTGATCTTTTTAAGTTCTTTATAGATTTGAGATAGTAGACCTTTGTCTGAGGAAAAGCAGGTGAAGATTTTTTCCCACATTGTGGGTTGTCTCTTCACACTGCTGGTGGTTTCTCTTGCTTTGCAGAATCTTTTTAATAAGAAGAGATCCCATTTGTTGATTGTTTGTGCTAGTTCATGGGCAACTGAGGTTTTGTTCATAAAATCTTTTCCTACACCGATGTCTGCAAAACTTCCACCTAACCTCTGTTCCAACTGGTTCAGAGTTGCTATTTTAATATTTAGATTTTTAATCCATTTTGATTTCAGTTTAGTGCATGGTGAGAAATATAGGTCTAGTTTTAATCTTTGGCAAGTTGAAACCCAATTTTTCCAGCACCATTTATTAAAGAGGCTATCTTTCCTCCAGTGAGGGTGTTTGGCTCCTTTATCGAAGATGAGATGGCTGAGTGTGTCTGGCATTGTTTCTCCAGCTTCTAATCTGTTCTACTAGTCCTTAGGTCTGTTTCTTTGCCAGTACCATGCTGTTTTTATCACAGTAGCTTTGTAGTATAGTTGCCAGTTGGGGATTGTGATACCCCCTGCCATGTCTCTGTTACCTAGAATTGCTTTTGCTATTCTGTGTCTCTTCTTGTTCCAAATGAATTTTTGGATTGTTTTCTCAAGGTCCATGAAGTATGCTGCTGGGATCTCAATTGGAACTGCATTAAATCTATATAGCAGTTTTGGAAGTATGGCCATTTTCACTGTATTAATCCTTCCTACCCAGGAGCAGGGGATGTCTGTCCATTTTCTGATATCATCTTCAATCTCTCTTTTCAGACTGCTATAGGTTTCAGAGAAGAGGTCTTTCCTTTCTTTTGTTAGGTTGATTCTTAGGTATTTCAGTTTTTTAGATGCTATTGTGAAAGGAATTATTTGCCCTATTTCTCTCTCAGTGAGTCTGTCATTTGTGCAGACGAAAGCTATTGATTTTTGTGTGTTGACCTTGTAACCAGCTACTTGACTGAATTTGGTTATTAAGTCTAGAAGACTTTTGGTGGAGTTCTTGGGGTCTTCTATATAGAGTATCATGTCATCTGCAAATAATGACAATTTGACTTCTTCATTTCCTCTCTTTATTCCTTTTATTTCTTTCTCTTGCCTAATTGCCATGGCTAATGTTTCCAGAACTATATTGAACAAGAGTGGTGATAGTGGACATCCTTGTCTTGTTCCTGATTTGAGTATGAAGGATTTCAGTTTTTGACCATTTAGTATGATATTGGCTGTTGGTTTTTCATAGATGGCTTTTATCAGTTTGAGGTAGAGAACTTCTATTGCAATTTTTTGTAGGGTTTTTGTCATAAATGCATGTTGGATTTTGTCAAATGCTTTTTCTGCATCTATGGAGATAATCATATGGTTTTTGTCCTTGGCTCTATTGATATAGTGTATTACATTGATTGATTTGTGTATGTTGAACCATCCCTGCATCCCTGGGATGAATCCCACTTGATCAGGGTGTATGATCTTCTTGATGATCTTCTGCATTCTATTTGCCAGAATCGTATTAAGGATTTTTGCATCTATGTTCATTAGTGAGATTGGCCTATGGTTCTCCTTTTCAGTTGGGTCTTCCTCTGCTTTGGGGATCAAGGTGATGCTTGCTTCCAGGAATGAATTTGGGAGTACTGCTTCCCTTTCAATTTCATTGAAGAGTTTAAACAGTAGTGGCAGTGGTTCCTCTCTAAATGTCTTGTAGAATTCAGTAGTGCAGCCATCAGGGCCCGGGCTTTTGTTAGTTGATTAAGTTTTTAATTACGTTTTCAATTTCATTGTTTGATATTGGGTTGTTTAGAATTTTTACGTCTTCTTCGTTCAACTTTGGTAATTCATACATATCTAGGAATCTGTCCATTTCTTCTGTGTTGTCCAACTTATTGTGGTATAGGTTCTGGAAGTAGGTATTGATGATCCTCTGTGTTTCTGCTGGGTCTGTTGTAATTTCAGGCTTTTCATTCTTAATTGCATGGATTTGGGCCTTTTCTTTCCTTTTTCTGACAAGGTTGGCTAAAGGTTTGTCAATTTTGTTGATTCTTTTGAAGAACCCTCTCTTGGCTTCATTGATTTTTTTGTATCGCTCTGTTAGTCTCCATTACATTGATTTCTTCTCTGATCTTTATAATTTCCTCCCTTGTATGAGCTTTGGGGTTGACCTGCTCTTCATTTCTAAAAGGTTGAGCTGCAACATCAGGTTGTTTAATTGGGCTCATTCTGTTTTCCTTATATGAGTACTCACTGTTATGAATTTCTCTCGTAAGACTGCTTTCATTGTGTCCCATAGATTCCGATATGTTGTACTGTCATTGTCATTTAATTGAAGGAACTGTCTGATTTCTTCTTTAATTTCCTCTGTGACCCATTGGTTATTCAGAAGTGTGTTGTTCAATTTCCACGTGTTTATGAAATTTTTTGAGTTTCTTTTGCTATGGATCTCCAATTTCATCGCACTATGGTCTGATAATATATAGGGGATAACTTCAATTCCTTTGCACTTACTTAAACGTGTTCTATGTGTAAGCATGTGGTCTATTTTGGAGAATGCCCCATGTGCAGCTGAGAAGAATGTGTATTCTGATTTTGTGGGGTGGAAAACTCTATAAACATCTGTTAAGTTCATTTGTTCAAGAGTTCGATTGAGTTCTAGTATTTCATTACTTATTTTTTGTCTAGTTGATCTATCTATTTGTGACAGTGGGGTGTTGAGGTCCCCCACTACAATTGTATTAGTGCATATATGACTTTTCATGTCTGTTAGTATTTGTTTTATATAGTTGGGCGCACTAGTGTTTGGTGCATAGATATTTATGATTGTCATCTCTTCCTCTTGGATTGTTCCCTTTACAAGGATATAGTGTTTTTCTTCATCTCTGTTAATCAGTGTTGGTTTAAAATCTACTTGATCTGCAAAGAGGATAGCTACTCCTGCTTTTGTTTGGGTTCCCATCGCATGAGTATTGTTTTCCATCCTTTCACTTTCAGTCTATGAGTTTCATTTTGAATGAAGTGTGTTTTTTGTATGCAGCATATTGTTGGATTTTGCTTCTTGACCCATTCTGCCAGTCTATTTCTTTTGATTGATGAATTGAGACCATTAATGTTGATGGTTATAACTGAAACATATTGACTTGTCATTGCCATGACTTTTTTTTCCTTGGGTTCTCCCCCTTTACATTTAATTTCTTGTTATGCCAGATGGGTTCATTCTGCTTTGGTTCCTGGGGTTGTGATCCTCAATATCTGTTCCGAGGATATTGTGTAAAATTTTTTGGAGTGCTGGTTTGGTATTCATGAATTTCCTAAGGTGCTCTTTGTCATGAAAGTATCTTATTTCTCCATCAATTTTGAAAGATAGTTTTGCAGGGTACATCATTCTGGGTTGAAGGCTGTTTTCTTTTAGGGCTTGGAATATGTTGCTCCAAGCTCTTCTTGCCTTGATTGTTTGTGTTGAGAAGTCTCTGTAATTCTGATGGGCTTTCCTTTGTATGTATTTTGTTTCTTTTCTCTAAGTGCTTGTAGAACTTTGTTCTTCTGTTGTTGCACACCATTCCTTGTGCTGTACTGGCTATTTATCATCTTCTTGTGTCTGGTTTTTAATTGGGTTGTCTATTAATGAGCTGTAAGAGTTCTTTATATATTCTCACCATAGGTTTTATGTAATATAAATATGGTCTGTTTAAGGACTACTTTTCATTTTCTTAATGATGTCATTTGAAGTTCTAAATTTTGATGGAATCTCATTTATCAATTTTTTTCTTTTATACACCATGATTTTTGCATCCTAGGAAATTCTTGCCTACCCTAAATTCATGAACATTTTCCCTTATAATTTCTTATTAATATTTTATAGCTTTACTCTGTCATATTTAGGTTCATAGATCCTTTCAAGTTATCTTTATGTATGGAAATAAAGGGTTGAGGTTAATTTTTTACATACAGATAACGGGCATTCTAATACCATTTGCTGAAAACACTATCTTTTCCTCTGCTCTTGAGTTGAGTTTATGTTCTTTAAAATGTTAATATTAAATAATCTTTCAAAACTCAGTGGACCATATATGTGTGGTTCTATTTCCAGATTTTCTGTTTTATTGCAATGATCTATATGTCTTTCCTTACACCAACAGTGCTTTGATTACTGTAGCTTTAGAGGAAGTCTTAAAATTAGGTAATAAGAGCTGGGTATTTACCTCAGTGGTTCTACCAACTGCCTCGCAAGTGCAAGGTCCTGAGTTTGATCCCCAGTACCAAAGAACAAAAAATAGGTAATATCTTCCAACACTGTTTTTTTTCTTTTTACTCTTCTAGGTCCTTTGTACTCCTACATAACTTTTAAATTTCAATATCAAATTCTTCATTTATAGCAAGTATACATAGACCTGAATTTTTATATATACCTTTTGTTTTCTAATCATGTTAAATTCAAATACAAGTTCTAGGGGCTCCTAGAGATTTCTTAGTATTTTCTCTGTAAATGATCATTTCATCTATGTATAAAGTTTTTACTCATACCTACCCAATCCTATGCTCATTGTTTCTTTTTAATGCCAGACTATTTTGGTTTGGGCCTATGTTTCAAAGTTCAGTGGACTGATGAAGAGTACACATATCTGCCCTTGTTCCCCACCTTAGGGAGAAAGCATTGTATCTTTTCCATTCATATAAGGCATTTTTGCTGAAGTGTGAAGTACATGTTTATCCACTGAGAAGGTTCTGTTCTACTTCTAGTCTCCTGATAGCTTTTACCATGAACAGCTGTAGAATTTAGTCCAATACTTTTTCTGCAACTACTGACAGGATCATATGGCTTTTTTCTTTCCTCTGTTAAAATGATGACTTATGGGGGTGGATCTTCCAATGGTGAACCAACACTGCCATCTCTATAATAAAACCACTTTCTACATACTGCCAGATCTGACTTCTAACAGTTCGTTTTGTTAAAAAAAATTTTAATCTATGTTCATACTTTTTTCTTCTATTATCTTTATCCAGTTTTAAGATTAGCACAATATTGATTTCCCTAAAATGAGGGGGAAGTGTTCCTTTTTTTTCAGCTTTAATTGTTTGATATAATTTATCAGTTAAAATGTATAGGAGCCTGCTGTTGTCATACAGGTAGGTTTTCAAGCTAGGAATATACTTTCTTTAATAGGTGCTATTCACATTTTATATTTCCTCCAGAGTCAGTTTCATTAATTTGTCTTCCAAAGTACTTCTTAGAAGTTGTCAGATTTATTTCAAAAAGGAGTTTTGTAATATGCTTTCTATATCCTTTTAAATTCTGTAAAATCTGTGGTAATGTCCTCTAAATTTTTATATTGTAATTTTAAAAAGTTATAATTGATATTGTGTAATAGGAAGAAAAGGTCTAAAGGAGTAGGGGAAGTGGGAGGGGCAGGGGAAAGGAAAGAAGGGAAAAGAAAAAATATGAGAAAAGAAAAAAAAATGGAAACAAAGTCTTTGCAAATAGAGAAGAGTGGAGAGGGTGAAGGGAGGGCAGGGGAAGGGAAAAAAAGAAGAACCAAGATACACAATGTAAAGGTACAAGATCCCAATGATGAATGTAACTGTATTTTATATTTAAAATGTATCAATAAACTTAATGGAAAAAAATAAAGATCAGGGCAGAAATCAATGCAAAGGAGACTAAGAGAACAACATGAAAAATCAATCAAGCCAAGAGTTGGCTTTTTGAAAGAATAATCAAAATTGACAAACCCTTACCCAATCTTATCAAAGAAGGAAAGGAAAGGCCCAAATCCATGCAATTAGGAATGAAAAGGGTGAAATTACAATGGACCCAGCAGAAATCTAGAAGTAATGGACAGATTCTTACATACCTGTGAATTACCAAAGTTGAATGAAGATGACCTAAAAATTCTAAATGCCCCAATAGAAACCAATGAAATTGAAAATGTAATTAAAAATTCACCGGGTTGGGATTTAGCTCAGTGGTGCCACTGCCTGCCTCATAATTAAAAACTCACCAACTAAGAAAAGCCCAGGTCCTTATAGCTTCACTGCTGAGTTCTAAAAGACATTTAGAGAGGAACTACTGCCACTACTGTTTAAGCTTTTCAATGAAATTGAAAGGGAAGCAATACTCCCAAATTCATTCCTGGAAGCAAGCATCACCTTGATCCCCAAAGTAGAGAAAGACCCAACCAAAAAAGAGAACTATAGACCAATCTCAGTAATGAACATAGATGCAAAAATCCTTAATAAGATACTGGCAAATAGAATGCATAAGGTAATCAAGAAGATCATACACCCTGACCAAGGAGGATTCATCCCAGGGATGCAGGGATGGTTCAACACATGCAAGTCAATAAATGTAATATACTGTATGAATAAAACCACAGACAAAAACCATATGATCATTTCAACAGATGCAGAAAAAGGATCTGACAAAATCCAACACGCATTTATGATAAAAGCCCTCCAAATAATTGGAATAGATGGACTCTGCCTCAATCTGATCAAAGCAATGTAAGAAAAACCAATAGCCAATATCATACTAAAAGGTCAAAAACTGAAATCCTTCACCCTAAAATCAAGAACAAGACAAGGATGTCCACTATCACCACTCCTGTTCAATATAGTTCTGGAAACATTAGGCACAGCAATTACACAAGAGAAAAAAATAAAGATAGGAAATGAAGTAGTCAAATTGTCATTATTTGCACATGACATGATACTCTATAAAGAAGATCCTAAGAACTCCATCAAAAGTCTTCTAGATTTAATAACCAAATTCACTCAAGTAGCTGGATACAAGCTGAACACACAAAAATCAATAGCTTTTCTATACACAAAAAACAGACTCACTGAGAGAGAAATGGGGCAATCAATTCCTTTTACAATAGCATGCAAAAACCTGAAATACCTAGGAATCAACCTAACAAAAGAAATCAAAGACCTCTACTCTAAAAACTATAGGATTCTGAAAAAAAGAGATTGAAGAAGATATCAGAAAATGGAAAGACATCCCCTACTCTTGGGTAGGAAGACTCAACATAGTGAAAATGGCCATACTTCCAAAACTGCTATATAGATTCAATGCAATCCCAATTGAAATCCCAGCAGCATACTTCACAGACCTGGAGAAAAGAACCCAAAAAGTCATTTGGAACAAGAAGAGACCTAGAATAGCAAAAGCAATACTAAGAAATAAAGACAAGTTAGGGGGTATCAAAATCCCCAACTTGAAACTATACTACAAAGCTACTGTGATAAAAACAGCATGGTACTAGAAAAGAAACAGACCTGAGGACCTGGGGAATAGATTAGAAGATGCAGAAACAACTCCAGACACACTCCGCCACCTCATCTTCAACAAAGGAGCCAAACACCCTCACTGGAGGAAAGATAGCCTCTTTAATAAATGGTGCTCAAAAAATTGGGTTTCAACTCGCCAAAGATTAAAACTAGACCTATATCTCTCACCATGCACTAAAGTATAATCGAAATGGATTAAGGATCTAAATATTAAAATAGAAACACTAAACTGGCTGGAAGATAGGTTAGGAAGAACTGTTGAAGACATTGGTGTAGGAAATGATTGTATGAACAAAACCTCAGTTTCCTGTGAAGTAGCACAATCAACAAGTGGGATCTCTTCTTATTAAAAAGCTTTTGCACAGCAAGAGAAACCACCAACAGAGTGAGACAACCCAGAATGTGGAAAAATTTTTCTCCTGCTGTTCCTCAGACAAAGTTCTACTCTCTAGAATCTATAAAGAACTTACAAAAATCAGGCTCCTCAAATTTAAAGACCCAATCCAAAAATGGGTATCTGAAATGAACAGACATTTTTCAGACAAAGAAGTAGAAATGGCAAATAAACATATGAAGAAATGTTCAACATCACTGGTCATTTGAGAGATGAAAATGAAAACAGCACTGAGATTCCACGTCACCCCTAAAAGAATGGTTGACATCATGAAATCAACCAATAACAAATGCTGGTGGGGCTGTGGGGAAAGAGGAACCCTACTCCGCTGCTGGTGGGCATGTAGACTGGTGAAACCATTGTGGAAATCAATATGGACACAACTCAAAGAACTAGGACTGGAAGTCGCATTTGATCCATTTATTTCCTGCTAGGTATCTTCCCCAAAGAATTAAAAGAATCACAGCACAGTGATATATGTGTACCCATGTTCATAGCAGCACAATTCGTGATAGCTAAAACTTGGAACCCAATTGCCCACCAACTGGAGACTGGATAAAGAAAATGTGGTTTTTTAATAAAATGGAGTACTACTCAGCCATAAAAAATGATAAATTTAAGACATTAATAGCTAAACGGATGCACATTGAGGTGATACTATTAAGTGAAATAAATAGGACACACATGTGTAAATACTGAATAGTTTCTCTAGTGCAAGAAACCGGAAGTGTAAATAAAGAATAGAATTATTAAATAAATAATTGATAATTTGAAATAGGAAACAAGGGAATGGAAAAATTAACTAGTTTTTTTTTAAGAATTCAAAATGAGAACTATATTAGCTATAACTTCAACTAATGCTTCCTTCAGTTAGATCTTAGAATTTTGTTTGCCAGCTTCCCCAAAAGGCATTTTTGGAAGCAGCAATTTACTTTGACAGCAATGGTTTGGCCCCCTCAGAATCCACAGAAAGAAGCTGTCTGACTTGTCCAGAGTACGTCACTCCCTTTTCAGGTTGCAGTTTGTCATTAGTTAAGTGGTAGTTTGCCAGTTAGTTTTGACCTTTCCAAAACTGCAGTTTTATGTAGAATCTATTTGTACTAGAAACATTTTATTTCTCCCTCAGATTTCAAACTTTTAAGAATACATTTAAGAGGCAGCTTGGCAGCTGTTTCTTTGAAAATAAGTTTTGCTAATTAAAGAATCATGGTGAGTTGCACAGTCTTTTGGTGATGGGGTTCTCAAAGAGTCAAGGGTAAATGAGGATTTGTGCCCAACCAGTTGAATATAGGAATGAGATTGGGTAAATGGAGAACTTCAAGGTAAAGGATAAACCAGGAAAATATTAAGGTTTCGTGGGGGAATGGAACTAAAAGTCAGAAGCTAGGCTGATGATTTCTAGTCCATTTCATGTTTCATGCTTTTGGCTCAGCAGAAGTGAAACAAAAGTAATTTGTGCTTTGAAGATACTGTAAGGTCGTCAGGTATGGATATACAAGCTTGTGTAGGGAGGGAGGTGGTAAAAGAAGAGAGCTGAAAATAAAATGAGTATGTATTTTGCAACTCTAGGAGTTAAACACAGCTGAATTCTACTAAACTGGCACAGTGACAGCTGGCCTTCCAGGGCAAAGGCTTGTGGGCCCAAGGGCCCAGTTCTCTTGTGTAGTAGTGACACTTAAGTCTCACAGCCTCTTTGGGTTCCCAGATCTCTCAGCAGTGAGTCTTCTTTCCTAAGCAATTTGGCACATTTCAAAGAGCAGCTTCTTTCAGTCAGGCATGGATTTAGTGTCTCAACTCCTACTTCTATAGATCCTGTTTTCTGTTGGTAGGTAAAGCTTAGCTTTAAGTTTACTTACAGAGGAGTCAGTTTGTGGAAGCTTACTCTTTGGTGGTCATCAGTATAAAATACTATTCAGTGAATCAAAGTTTTATTCCCAGTGTTAGATAAATTTTCTCAAAGGAAAGCCAAAGTGTCTAAGTTGATCGAGCTGAACTTTATGAAAATAAGAACTGCTATAGGTCTATGACATGTTGGAATTTGCCTCATGCATATTCATTAACCCCAGGACATCAGGATAAATTTTTTAAAGGAGTATTAAAATGGGCATATAATGCCCACATTTATTTTTCAGGAGTATTTCTATTGATAAAATATTTAATTTTATGAGTTTCATTATACAATGTGTACTTAAGAGGAAAAAAATACTAAATTTTTAATATGTAATGAGTGTTTATAATAAACATCAACATTTTCAATATCAACTGTTTACTTGCTTACAAAATCTGAAAAATAACAACAGAAATAAAATCCTATGTGAAGTACAACAAAATATAAATAAAACTTTACCATAGAAATAGTCTTTACTTAAATTATCAAATGTGTGAGACCACAAGAGAATTGAGGCCTAATTTGCCTCCTCTGTGAGCAGAGGAGAAAGGCTGAGCTCAGGGATGATTGATATTGCAGGGTCTAGGGAAAACTTAAGACACCTGAGATAAAGTTGTTTACCAGAGCATGTACTAATGGATATTTGAAAGCAAATGAATCTTGTGTTACTTTGATTGCTTGTACCCATGTTTGGGTGAATAAAGGCAAGATGAGCCAGATGCTAGGGGCTCCTCTATCTACTAAGAGGCAAGAGCCCCCTGGCTGCTCACATGTTAAACTGACTCTGTGTCTATTTGTCATTCACCCCTGGGTCAGGAAGAACAAAGTAGCGGGTCTAGGTCCTAGAATAAGGCTGGCCAGGTGGGTTAGCTACAGGTGGCACCCCAACGTATAACTCGGGACCCAGGCTCACCTACAATCATACCTAAGGCACTCTTCACACAGGAAAACAGCATGTTCCATACACAAGTATCACTTACACTGACAGCACTATGATTTGCTTTCCTGTCTTTTTTGACAGGTCATACTTGACACCTCATTTGTCTTTTTGTTTTGTCAGGAGGCTCACATTATATTATACAATGTGCACTTAGCAGGAAAATAAAATATCAAAACAAAATATCAGATATGTACTGAGTGTTTAGAATAAACATCAATATTTTTACATCAACTCTTTGTTTACTTACTAAATATAAAAAAAAACAGAAATTCAACATGAACTACAATTAAAACAAAATTCTACCACAAAAATACCCTTTACTTCAATTATCACACCTAAGGCAGTTTTCACACATAAAAACAGCATGTTCCACTTAAACTGATAGTACATGTGTTTTTTTCCTGTCCTGTGCAGGACACACTTGACATCTTGCTGGTCTTACTGTTTTCTTAAGAGGTTCTTGTGATGTTTCACCTGTCTGTTCATCAGTCTGCTCCAGAATTCTTTTGCGGAGTTCTTTGGGCAGATACATATTGTTCATCTATTGTAACTGGTCATTTATCAATTCCAGTCCCAATCCTCTACAATATTTCTCCATGATATTTTGTACTTGTTATTTTCTTTGTAAATTATAAAACTATTCCTGACATGTTTAGGATAAAGTAAAACACAGCCATTCACCAATGTTTTGTGTTTTGAGTGACATCATACTTGCTGCATAACTTGTCTAGAATATCTACTCCACCTTTCATTTTGGTGTAAAATGTGACCACTTGTGGATTCATTTGTGTTGAGGATTAACTATCAATCTTTTTTGGGGGGGGTTGAGAGAAGGTCTCACTATGTAGTCTAGGCTAGCCTTGAACTCATGAGATCCTCCTGCCTCAGCCTCCTGAGTGCTGGAATTACAGGCCTGCACCACCATGCCTGACTTCACTATCAATCTTATCATCATGGTATAATGTTGACAGTATCAATACTATGTTTTTCTTTACCATTCATGAGTCCAATGTGAGGTGTTTCTGAAATCCAAAGATTGTGCTATATATTTCTTTCTTTCTTTGTTTTGTTTTGGGGTTTTTTTTGGTAGCAAGAATCAAACTCAGGTCCTTGCACTTGCAAGGTAGGTGCGGTACCACTGAGCTAAATCCCCAGACCTGTACTATACATTTCTCTATTGTGAACTTGCAATATTTTGGGGGAATCTCCAGTTTGTTCTTGTGAACAGTTCCTGTGCTGGTCAACTGGTGCTCTTTTATCAAATGTAACATCAATGAGTAATTGTCAAATGTGATATTTCAGTTACTTTTTGAAATAGGTACAATTCTGTTCACAAAATCATATTACTGCACAAAAAAAGACCTGGTGGCTGAGTTCTAGGATAAATTTTTAAGTTCAAGGTGTAAAATGTTTTTGCATCTACCAGGGCATATATTCTTATACTATATTTGGAAGGTTTATTTAGCATATATTGCCATAAGCTATAGCAACCACTAATTGATGCAAGTTGGTGGTCAATTGTAATGTATTTGGATGATGTATAAATTGCTTGACAGTTTGAAACAAAGCTTTCAAAAAATAAGCAAATAGTAGCCAAATTGTTGGATTTTTTTCTGTCTTGGCAGGTCTTTTTGTTGTCTAAATGTAGGCAATAATGAAGGAAACTAAATTTCTTAAGTGTCATTATTATTCTAAAAACTCAATGCCACATCGCTTACTTCTCCATAAATCCTTTTCTGATGATTAGAATGATAAAGTCATGTATGAAGGCTTTTAGTTTGGATAGTGAGGTGTCATAATAAATATATTTTTGAATATTACTATTGGTAGAAGATTTTACTTGCATTTCATTATTAGTATATTTCACAACATCTTGTAGCATACTGTCCATTACAAACAATTTCCAACATTGAATCACAGTGTTGGCATTCTGTCCAATAGGTTTCACCACTGACAAGAACACAATAACATTTTCTGAACTCATTCTAATATTGGATCGTTCAGATATACATGACTACTTTCTAGTATTTTGACTAGTCAAATATTTATTTACATTACTGTTTTCTTCCTCATTTGAATGAAGGTCTTCATTCTGCACTTCTCTATCTGTCCTATCTTGCTCTGTCTCACAGTCACAACTACTTTGGCTTACACGATCCAAGTCATCATCAATAGCAGAGTCACCTGATGACTGAGTTTCACCCTCCTCCCAAAGTTGTAAAAGCAGATCTTCATGTGACATTGGACTAAATTGGGTTAATTTTACAAGAAATATCAAAAGAAAACACATAATAAAACAAATTATAAATACACAAAAGTGTAACAGCGTGTAAAGTGGGTAAAACTCACCTGTTGAGTCTTTGACACGTGCATATACCTTGCTGTTCATCTACCAAGTGGGTGAACACAAAGATTGTTTCCTGCATTCCCCTAGCACAGCAACTGAGACACACAGCCAGCTACCATTACACTGAAGTAAACGTTTTCATTCGAAAAGTATGGTATGGGTGTCTGCTACCCAATTTGAAGAACTGGGGTTCACACCATTCACAGAAGTTCTATGTTTATGAATGCCTATAGTTGGTACTCAAAACTTGTTTGAAATGTAGATGAATGAGTGAATAATGTAACAAATGGACAAATGAAAGAATCAATACAAGGCCCTCTGGGAATTTCTTACCAACTATGCTCCCCCCGCCCCCCCGCCTTTAGTATTGAGTTTGGAATCCAGGTCTCATGCATGCTAGGCAAATTCTTCACCAGTCATATGCATCACTATTCCTTACCAAGACTATTCTTTTGTGGTAGCAATTTACAGACCTCCTCTACCACCAGCACCCTTTCTTCTTGGTTCTATCTCATGTCTTTATTTTCTGGGTAACTTCTTTCTGCTGCTTGAATTTTCTGATTAAGTTTCATGAGTTTTGAGCTCTAATTTGGCTTGTCTGTAGTCTCATAGACTGTAAAATCAGATATAGATGAGAAAAAGGTACTACTGATATAGGAGAAATATAACTCCCAACTGGCTAGATGTCAGATATGTCAAGCTCATGCCAACCAAAATAAGAATTAATTCTAAAGAACAACTGAAATTAAGGGTGGAAAAGATTTATTGAGAAATAGCTCCTGAGAGATAGGAGGGGTGCCAAAAATGGGTTGCAACTGAGGCTCTTTATCAGGGGTAATTTATACAGCAAAGTCATAATGTGGGTACAACGTGGGTCAAATTACAATTAACATATAGGATTACAAGTATAGCTGCTTAACTAATATTGATCTAATAGGGAAACAAACCACATAGCAAGGGTACATGGAAAAAACAAAGATATTTCGGGGAAGGGATGGTCCAAATGCTCTGGTCACCCACCTGGGTGACTGATGTCTATTTGGACTTCATTGGACTATGTGATAGCAATCATATTACAATCTCAAGTTATTTTTTATCCCTCAGCAAGGTATGTAGGCCTGATCATTACATCTTTATCTTCAGGCCTGGCCGGCTGCACCTCTAGCCACAGATGTGATGTGTTTTCATCTTCTGCACTGATTTCCTTGAGGGCCTAGCCCTGTCTGACTGCCTATTAAATTCTACCTAGGTTGCCTATAACACTACTACCTACCAGATTTCAATTTAACATTACAGAAAACTCCTTATGCCTTGGGTTCTTGAGTGTTCATCACAATGTAATGGAAAACATGGGGATTTTGCAATCAGGACAGATATGGATTTGAATCATAGCACTATCATTTACTAGCTAGGGGATGACAGACACATTAACTCACTTTTTTTTTTTTTTGGTATTAGGGCTCGAACTCAGGACCTTCTATTGCGAGGCAGTTGTTGGTGGCACCACTGAGCGAAATCCCCAGCCCTAACTCATTTTTCTTTAATCTTATCTTTAAAAAATACAGGAAAATGAGCAGTTGACCTTTAAAGTTGTTTCTGAAAATCAAATGAGATCAACATGTAATTTCACCAAGCATAATGCCTGGAACATAGAAGGTGCCCAATATAAGGAGGTAGATATTACCTTAATATCCTACTGTGATAGCTTACCTGACTTCATTTGTGTAAAGTTGAGTAATTCCGCATGGTCGCTTTCCCCTTCCCCCTTGGGAGTCCCTTCAATTAACGCATGACAGACCACCACATCCTATGTCAGTTTGCAACTGTGTTATCTTTACTGCCTTACAAACAGGATGCTCTGCACCCATGTAAGTCTGCAACTCTGTTATCTTTACTACCTTGTAAACAAAAGACGCCGCACCTGTGTGATATTTTGTTTTAATTAAACTGTGTGTAGCCGGGGATTTAGCTCAGTGGTCCTGCCACCTGTCTCGCAAGCACAAGCTCCTGAGTTCGATCCCCAGTACCAAACAACAACAACAACAACAACAACAACTGTATGAAACTGCCCCTGACCCCCACTGACTTAGAAAAGTTCTGCTCCTGTGAAATTCCCTTTATGCTCCCCCTGTTCCTGAGCCCTCCCCAGATAGAAGAGCCCTTAAAAGGACCCTGCAAACTGCCTTTCCTTTGTCAAGAACTTTTCTGGAGTGAGCCATTCTCGATCGCCGGCTATGATAATAAAGGACTCAATTTAATTCAGAGTGAGGTGCTTCTCTATAGCTCCAACTCCCCTGGCCCTGTAACACTACATTTGTGTGACACTTTACATTTTTAGAAGTCCTCCCATACATTTTCTTATCCTAATTCTATCATTATCTTATCATAATTCTATGATATACATAGAATATATATATATAAATATATTTCACCCAAAAAAGTATACATCAGGAAAAAGCCTTATATAAATATTTTGATCCTAAATTTATTGAGACAGCATGAGATTAATACAAGTTACCTTTGGCCTCTACAATTAGAAGAATTGCTCAAAGTGGTTATCATGGGCAGAGAGAGAGAGAGGGAAATTGATGCTCTAAAATTCAAGTTCAACTTCAAAACTTATCTTCAGATACCACCTGTTCACCTTGGACCTTGACTTCCACAATTCCCACCTTTCCAAGAGCCAGAATGTCACCCTACAGTGTTCTTTTCTGGGCTTTTACTCAGCAAGTGCTAAGCTTCCAGGAAGGGTGCTTAAATTCTAACATAGGCTATCTACTTGGAATTTCTTAGCCTGGGACTGTTAGTTTTCTCAGTATTTTTAAAACAAGTCCTCAAATTGCAAGTAATTTGTACCTTTTCAAAGTTTGAAGCTCCTGAACCTGATAGGACAGAGCATTTTTTTCCAACTATAAGGAGTGTGCCTGTGAGTATGGTTCAGCTTAAAGGTGTATTGGGAAGAGGCGCAAGGTCACCTAAGGACTTGTTTCTGTGACTGTATTTGTAGAAAACAAAGTTCTTATTTTTAAAAAAGTAGGTGTTCTAATCGCACATTGTATGAAGTCTTTGCTTTGCCTAACAGTGTATCCTCAGCTCTTAGTAAGTACTGTGTCTAGTACATACCTGAATCTTTGTTGGATGAATGTGATACAAAAAATACCAAAAGCCAATGATAATAATCTAGCTAGGAAGATCTGGGGTGAGTTTGGGATAGTTATTATAACCCCAGGTTCTTCTGAGCTCTATTCATTGAGCCAAGATGGGATTCTGGAGAGTGGCTGACTCCCCAGGACTCAGATTCTTGGTATGTGTTCCTTATTTCTCATGACTAGAAAGGGCAGACTATAGGCATAATCAATGTACTTTTTAGCCAGATCAAGTAGGCAAATATGAGTGTGATGTATAAACATGACAGTTTTAGTAAGAAAACAAACCTCAGACTAACATTGTGTAACCTTGAGTAAGTCATTTTACTTCCCCTGAGCTTCAGTTTTTACCCCTGTTAAGTGATGTCAAATGGCCATCTACCTACCACATAGTTGTTTGGACAATGTGAGTATCTCTAGAAACACTGCCAAATATTCTCTTTAAGTCCTACTCTGCCCACAACTGAACCTGTGATCTGTCATCCTGATGTGACATGCAGTGTGGCTCTGTTTAATATGTAGTATGTAATTTCAGGTTACTTGGTGGCCTAAATGATAGGCTTGACAGACATTGCAGGGGACACAGATGCAAATGACATTCTGCCAGCAATGAGGTTTTCCATATTTGAATGAAAAATTCCTCTCATGAAGTGAGAGCCTCCCCATATGCTCAGCCACTGGTGAGTAGCCAAAGACTTAATTGCAAAATGAATATTCCACATTGTGCCATCTTGCTCCCTTATAGCAAGAAGAATTTCTATCTCCTTATTGCATCATGGATTTCTGCAAATATTTCTATGCCAGTCAAGGCTATAGTCATTTCCTACAACAAATAAGAAAGAGGTCTGCTGTTCTTCCCCTTGGTCAGTGTGTTTAAAAACATTTTCTAAATATCCTGGCAGCCTTGCTTATATGAATGTGATCAGCATTTTATTTTACTTAGCTTTCCACCTAGAGGAGCTGTCTTCTCTCTGTCAAATCCAGGCTCCTTCTGCCTTTAAAACCCTGCTTAAAATTCATCTGTGGAGCCTTTAATCCATTAGCAAAGACTGGTAAGCCCTGGCTAGAAGTAGGCCCTCTAGAGGCTAAAACAGGGTCCTGTTCTTCAAGGTGAATTGGTGATAAGTTGGGGAAATGAGACCCTTTCACTGAATGGGGTGGGGGGGAATTTGCAATCATGAGGGGGATGCTCAGAGTGCCACATAAATTGTGCAGTCATGGTGTCCTGGTAGAGAGCTCCATGGGCAGGCAATGTGAAGAGGGTTATTTGAGTTAGGCCTTTCAGAATGCTTAAGGAGATGGAAATGCTAATTCTCCTGATTTGATCATTACACAAAGTATACATGTATCAAATTATCACCCTGTACCCCTACCCCCAAAATGTACAATAATAATTATTATCAGTTAAAGTATAAAAATAGATTTAAAAGAGAAAACTGTGCTGATTTCAAACAGGCAGAGGAGGAGAAAGGAAAGGGGCAAAAACCAAAGGAAATTGGAAAGGGAAGGGGAGTAATGCCAGCAAAAGGCAAAGAGGCAGGAATGTAGTCATTTGTTTCTGAGCAGTGAGAATCCCAGTTATGCAGAGGCCTAGCAGCAGCACAACTGGAAAGGCAAATCAGGGCTGACTGGAAGACCTTGGATGTCAAGCTAAGGAGTAAGGCTACTGTGCTATGGTCAATGGGAAGTCATTAAGGATTACAGTATAGGAGCATGACTTGATAGGACCCAGATTTAAGCACATTCATCTAATCATAGTATGCACAGTGATCTTGAAGTCAGGGTAAAAGGGTGGTGGTGGCAGCAGGAGGGAGAAAAAGCTCTTGATTTGCAGCTGGTTTATTCCTTTGCCATTCCAGAACTCATAGTTTCTGAGTGTCTAGTTCTATGAGGCTGAATTTGAGATTCAGCTGTGAGTAGCTTGGAGGTAAGTTTGTGGACAAGGCATAGATTTTTTTTTCCAGTATCAGGAATTGAACTCAGGACCTTGCACACTTGCCAGGCAGGTGCAGCACCACTGAGCTACATTTCTGGCCCTAGGGCAGGGGATTTTTGAGCCCGACAGATGTAGATTTAAATGCAACCTCTACCACTTATTTGCTATGTGAATATAGGCCAGTCATTTAACCTCTCTGAGTCTCAGTTTCCTCATAGGTAAAATATGGATAACACTAAACTCACACAGAAGTTAATGAGAAAGGGTGGCACATAGGAGATATTCAGCCAACATTTCTTTTCCTCTTTCCCCTCTCTACTAGTTATCTGTGTCACTCAAAAATCACTTCTCTGGGGGAGTTGCAATGTAAAATCAGGTGTTTTTCTTTCCTGCTTTATTATTCCAGAAGAAAGTCCTTACCTATCCAGTAACACATCTGACCACTTCTCCTTTCTCCATCCTCTTACTCAAGGAGAAGAATCCATTCATTCCATCAATAAACATTATTGAAAGTCTATTATGTGTCAAGCATTGTTCTTGGTCTAGTAGATAAAGCAGTAAACAAAAACAGACAAAAATCTCTGCCCTCAGCTGGCACAGTGACATATGCCTGTAATCCCAGCTATTCAGAAAGCTGAGGCAGGAAGATCAAACATTTGAGGCCAGCTTGGTCAAAATAGCAAGACTATGTCTCAAAATAAAATAAAGAGGATTGAGAATGTAGCTCAATGGTAGAGCATTCACAGGGTATAGATTCAGTCATGAGCACAGCAAAAAACAACAACAACAACAAAAACTCCCTTTATGGAACTGATAGTCTACTTATAGCCAGAGAGGAGTCTCACAATAAACAAATACATAAAATATCAGATGGCAATAGGTGATAAGAAGGTACAGCAAAGTGAGGGGAAATTGGTAAGGGAAAGTTTTGTTTACTAAGTGACAGGTAAGAAGAAACCTAGAGGAAATAAGAGAGAAGCTACATGGCTATCTGGGAGAATAGTGTTCTAGGAAAGAGAAAAGTAAAAACACTCTATAGGTTCAAGGAATAACCAGGAGGCTAGTGTGTCTGGAAGAGAGTAAGCAAGGAGAAGAGAGTAAGCAAGGCAATAGAAGAGGAGCCCAGGGAGGTGGGTAGCAATCAGATAAGATCAAAGTAAGGACTCCTGGAGAGATGGAGAGCCACCGGAGGATAGGAAGTGAAGAAAGGACAGGCCAACTTCACATGTGAAGAGAATACTTCTGATGACCAAGTAAGGAATAGGCTACGCAGTGGCAAGGACAAAAGCATGGAGACTTGGTAAAAGGTTACAGAAACTCAGTAGTCATCAGGTGGGAGGTTATGGGGACTTGGACTAGGGCTGTCTCTGGACAGAATCTGAGGAGGTTCCCTAAATAGAGGTAGATACTCTGCCTGTAGAATTAAGTTGCAGGCTCAGTGATTTGGATCACAGAAAAAGAATTTTCAGGACTTGTCAGTAAAAGGCATGGGAAGGATTTACTGTATTAGGCAGAAATTTAAAAGCACACTCTGAGGAGTGGAGTGCAGGTATTCAGAGAAAGGGGATATATTATGATCTGGAGTTTGGTATATTCATGAGGGTTTGGAGGTGTCTTCAAGATGGCTGATCTAGAATGTGTATTCCTACTTTCAGTTAAGTTACCCATCCATGTTAGAATGTAAATTATTCACATGTGTTTGAAGTTGAGATATGTTGCCCACTAATATTACTGCTTCCTTGAGGATGGAGGTCTATATGAGGAAGCACAATTTGCAACACACAATTTACAGGCTTATTGTGTCTCTAAGACCCTTTGGACATTTTTGTTGTTTTGTTTTATCTTGTTGAGACAGGGTCTACCTGTATAGCCCAGGCTAGCCTTGAACTCACTATGTAGCCCAGGCTAGTCTAGAACTCATGGTAATCCTCTTGCCTCAGCCTCCTGAGTGCTGGGATTGCAGGCATGTGCCAACATGCCTGACTTAGCTGAAGTTTTCTTTAAAAGTAAAATTTTAAAATTCTGCATTCTGCTTCCCCTTGGCATGGGGCAGCAGAAGCTAGGACTAATCAACCCAACCCTGAATGAAGACAGCCCTGGAGACAGAAGGGAGCAACCATACCCCATGACTGTAAACATTAAGTTTAACAGTCTGCTTGAACCACTGCTTCATGCCCTACATCCAGCAGAGAACAAAGGGCTGATCACATTTCCAATTTACCAATGGGTACAAGGACATACCTTGGCTTGGATAGTAACCACAATCTAGAAGGAACAAGCATAGGGGCCTCTGGTGCAGGGAGGACACCTCAGAAACCTACAGACTCTAAAGCTAAGTGGAAAAAATTGTGACTGCCTGGATCCCAAGACTGAATGTCTTGGAAAAAAGCTGCTCATCCAAAAACACAGAAATTTTTTTCCTTGACTCAATCTTTTTAAAAAAATTATTGTTATCTTTCCTTCATTGGACACTTGGAAGTTTGTGGTTTCTTCTTCCATTTTTTTCTATTTTACTTTCTTTTCTCCATTTTCTCTTTTCCCCTTTCAACTTCTTTATGTCTATCTTCTTATCTGTCTTTTATTTCCTGCAGTTTGCTGTTTATCTTTTTTTGTTCCTTTTTTCCTGTAATGACTCTCTAATACTATTAATTTCTTTTTATTCCTCAATAAGATGCTCTCATTTTTTCTCCTCCTTATATCCCATTAAATTTTCAAGATATTAGAAATATATTAGGAAAGCATACCATCCACAATAGCACAAAGAAAAATTTAATACTTAGCAATTAATCTTACTAAGAAAGTGAAAGAGCTCCACCATGAATACTACAGTACTGTGAAAAAGGAAATTGAGGGCTGGGGATTTAGCTCAGTGGTACCATGCCTGCCTCGCAAGCACAAGGTCCTGAGTTCAATCTCCAGCACCACACACACAAAAAAAGGAAATTAAAAAGGACAGCACAAAATGGAAAGATATCCCATTTCTGCACAGGCAGAACCAATATAGTCTAAATAGCCATGCTTCCAAAATTTATATTTCTATTTAATACTATCCCAATGGAAATAACAAGAGCATTCTTCACAGAACTGGAGAAAACAGTCCTAAAATTCATATGGAACCAGAAGAGACCCAGAATAGCAAAATTAATCCATGTAAGAAGAACAAAGTGTGGGGGGGATCATAATCCTGGACTTGAAATTATATTATAAAGCTACTACAATAAAAAAGCATGGTACTGACACAAAACAGACCTGAGGATAAATGGAACAGTATAGAGGATGCAGAAACAATCTCAAGAACATTGAACTCTTTGATCTTTGACAGAGGAACCAAAAACCTAGAGGAAAGACACCCTCTTTGGTAAACAGTGCTGTGAAAACTGGCTATCCACATGTAGAAGAACGAATCTGGTCTAGGTGGTGAACCTTTTAGAGCTTTCAATGATATAAACAGCCCACGGCAGCACATATGCCATGGATTTGCCACCACTTATCAAGACCCTATTTCTCTTTTTTTTTGGTACTGGGGATTGAACTCGGGTCCTTACCTTTGTACAGCAGGTGGTGAAACCACTGAGCTAAATCCCCGGCCCAAGACCCTATTTCTCACTATGTACTGAACTAAAATAAAAATATATGACAGAACTAAATGTTAAAACAGAGACACTTAACATACTGGAAGATACAATAGGTAAAATTCTTCAAGTTATAGGCATAGGTAAAGATTTTATGAACACAAAGCAGTAGCACAGGAAATAGACCAAGAACCAACAAATGGGATCATATTAAAGTAAAAACCTGCACAGCAAAAGAAACAACATACAGAGTGAAAATATAATAAATATAATGGGAAAAAAATTTTACCAGCTATTCCTCTGAGGACTAAATCTATGATATATAAATAATGCAAAAACTTAGACACTTCAAATAAAAGACCAAATAAAAAATGGGCAAGTGAAATAAATAGATGTTTTCCAGAGCAGTAAGCAGCAATGGGTCAGCCTCTCTGAGATTCAGTACCCAGACACTGAAAGAGAACAACTTGGGGAAGAAAAGGAGGGATGTATATTCTTGGGACCCAGGAAGGATCTAAAGGGAGAATTTAAGCCCATAGGGAAAGTGAATACACACAGAGAAAGTGAAAAAATAAACCTGAATTCAGAAAAAATTCATGGAAAACTACACTTTCTCTCTTACTCCTTGCTTGTGATGAATGAGAGGAAGCTCAAATATTCTAAGACATGGTGGGGGTGAGGGACTCCAGAGGCCTCCACAGTGGGTAATTCCAGAGGCCTCTACAGAGAAATGGACCAGTGGAATGGAGCACTGGATAGTAGAACTACAACAGCTGGTGAGTGACTCCAGTCCAAGGAAAAGCCATGTACCCTGGAGAGGGAGCTTGGCTAGACATCATTTTAGGGAATAGCCAACTGAACCTGGGACTCAGAGCAGCAGTGGTTTGGCCTGCTCTCTGGGCTTCCAGTGACTGGATGAGGCACAACTGTGCCATTCAGGGCTGGGGATGTAGCTCAGTGGTGCCGCACCTGCCTTGCAAGCACAAGGTCCTGAGTTTGACCCCCAGTACCAGAAAAACAAAAACTGCCATTCAGGATTGGGGAGCTGAGGGCAGGCCAATAAGAGATATCCAGAGTATTGTAGGCTGAACAACTTGGGCCCCAATCCCACAGCCATAGGCCAGGATCAGCATGAACTGTGGAGGTGAAAGTACCAGAATTGGCATCCCACTCTATTCCTATTACAGACTTGCTGGGATTATCTAGTATCCCACCTTAATCCTATTGCAGGTTTTCTGGGATCATCCAGCATACATCTGGGCTCTGTCTGCCTCCTTTGTCTACCAGTGCGAGTGGAGACACACCCTGAATTGGAAATAACTACAAAACTGTAGACCCCAGAAGATAACCACAGGCTTAAAATCACAGAAAAATCTTGGATTTTTTCTCTTTGTTTTTTTTTTCCTGATTGTTTATTTTTGTTTTTTCATGAGTGTGAACATTGTTTTAGGGTTTCTTTTTTAGTTCTTGTATTTGTACTGGTAGAGGTTTTTTTCTTTTTTGGTACCAGGGATCGAACTCGGATCCTTGCGCTTGCGCAGCAGGCGGCAAAACCACTGAGCTAAATCCCCGGCCTAGTTCTTGTATTTGTTTTTTCCTTCTGTCTTTCCCTCCTGTCTTCTTCACCATTTTCCCAAAGCTTGGGTAATAGTACTTTATCCTTCAGCTTTGCTTCTAATCTTTTTCTCTTCTTTCATTTCTCTGTTTTTTCCTATTATCTCTTTCAAATTTTCTCTCTTGAGGGTAAAATAACTCAATTGAGAATACATTTACTGTATATAATTTTCTGATTTGTTTTACATTTTGTTATATAAATATAAATCTTGTACCTATGGCTAAAGGTAGCAAATTAACAGTTACTCCAGTTTGTCATTTTCTAGACTGTTCTTGATGCGATTTTTATTACTGATTGTACTACTTTAAAGTGTGACATAGTTGTGATCAGTTGTTCTTCCTTGTATGCCAATACCAAGCTTGTTTGTGGGTCATAAATAATACCATAGTCCAGTACCAAAGAACTGAGTGCTAGGCCAAACAGGTAACAACTTCTAATCCCTAATAAAGAGGCAGAATCTTAGAGCAGACTCAAAAGCAAAAAACCAGTTACACCTAGAAGACATCTCTGAAAAGTAATTATTCCCTAAGTAGTTCTCCATACTAGTAATATAGATATCATATCTAGAAGACAAGTTTGTGGTTAGCAATCATCAAATGAAAGACTTTTTAAACATAGCAAGGGGTCCATGAACAATCAATCCAATAGCTGCTAGATGATGCAAAGAAAAATAACATAAGATTGATTGGAATCAATGAAAAATCAGAAGATAGCACAAAGGATATAAAAACTATGTTCACAGAAGTAATGGAAGAAAACTTCCCAAGCATGGAAAATGAATCTGACCTACAGACAAATGAGGCATAAAGAACTCCAGTTAGCCATGATCAGAAAAAAAAGACTACACCAAGGCATATAATAGTCAAGATTTCAAATTTTCAACACAAGAACAGAATATTAAACCTGTTAGAGAAAACAAATAAACCACCTATAAAGGAAAGCCCATCAGAATTATAGCTGATTTCTCAACACAAACCTTTAAATCAAAGAGAGCTTAGAGTGAAGTGCTATAAATGAAAACAACCTCCAATATAGACTGATGTACAGTAAAATATTATCTTTATAAATTGATAGTGAAATAAGATACTTCCATAATAAAGAACATCTGAAGAAATCGATGACCATCAAGCCAGCACTCCAGAAAGTTCTGAAGAATATTCTAGAAAAAGACAATGAAGAAGACAATTCCATTAATCCCATTAGAATGAATCCACCAGGCAAGGCAAGCAATTAAACAGAAGAGAAAGAAAGTGAACCAATAACAGGAAAATAATATGACAAGGGTAAATCAATACATATCAATTTTAACCATCAACATAAATGATCTCAATTCACCAATCAAAAGAAACAGATTGGCAGAATGGATCAAGAAACAAGATCCAACAATATGTTGCATACAATAAAGACATTTAACTCAAAAAGAAATTTATATACTGCAAGTCAAAGGACAAAAAACAGTACCGCATGTGACAGGAAGAAGGAACAAAGCAGGGGTAACTGTCTGCAGATAGCGGATTTCAAGCAAAGACTGATCAAAAGAGACAAAGGTTACTACATACTTGTTAAGGGAAAACTTCAAGAAGAAGAGCTAATAATCATAAATATATATGCACCAAATACTGGCACGCCCAAGTATATAAAACAAATATTAATGAACTTGAAAAATCAAATAAGCACTAATACAATTATAATGGGGTTCTCAGTACCCCATAGACACAAGTAGATCAACTAGACAAAAAAATCAACAAAGAAACATCAGGACTGAACCAAACCTGTGAACAAATGGACTTAGATATCTACAGAGTGGTTCACCCCACAACATCAGAATACACATTTTCACAGCTGCACATGTGACATTCTCCAAAATAGACCACATACTAGCTCATAGAACATGGTTAAGCAAATGCAAAGGAAATGAACTTATCCCATGCATATTATCAGACCATAGTGCAAGGAAACCGGAAATCAATGGCAAAAGAAACCACACAAACTGCATAAACACATGGAAATTAAGTAACACCCTCCTGAACAACCAATGGGTCGTAGATGAAATTAAAGAAGAAATTAGACAGTTTCTTCAATTAAATGATAAAGCTAAAACAACATACTGGAACTTATGGGATGCAATGAAAGCAGTTCTATGAGGGAAATTTAGAGCAGTGAAATCTCACATCAAGAAAACAGTGAAATCAAATAAATGAACTTCAAACTTCTAGAAGAAGAAGAATAAGTCAAACAAAAATCTCATATGAAGGATGAAATTATAAAGATCGGAGCAGAAAGTATTGGAATTGAGACTAAGAAAACAATGCAAAGGATCAATTAATCAAAGAGTTGGTTCTTTGAATGATTAAATAAAATTGATAAACTCTTAGCCAACTTTATTTAAAAAAGGAAAGAAGAGGCTCAAATTCATGTAATTAGGAATGCAAAGGGTTAAATCTCAATGGATCCTGCAGAATTCTAGAAGATCATCAATACCTACTTTGAGAGCCTGTACTATGATAAGATGGAAAACACAGAAGAAATAAAGAGATTCCTAGATACATATGAATTACCAGAGCTGAATCAAGAAGATATAAAAATTCTAAATAACCCAATATCAATGAAATTAAAGATATAATTAACAACTCACCAACAAAGAAAAGCTCAGGCCCTGAAGGATTCACAGCTGAATTCTAAAAGAAATTTAGAGAAGAATTACTGCCACTACATCTCAAACCCTTTAATAAAATTGAAAGGGAAGTAATACTTGCAAAGTCATTCCTAGAAGCAAGTATTACTCTGATACCCAAACCAGAGAAGGAGCCAAACAAAAAATTGAACTACAGGCCAATATCCTTAATGAACATAGATGCTAAAGCCCTCAATAAGATATTGGCAAACAAAATGCAGCAAATCATCAAGAACATTATACACCATAACCAAGTAGGATTCATCCCAGGGATGCAAGAATGGTTCAACACATGCAAATTAATAAATGTAATACACCATACCAACAGAGCAAGGACAAAAATTACATGATCATCTCAATAGATATAGAAGAAGCATTTGACAAAGTCCAACACCCATTCATGCTTTTAAAAAAACCTGCAGAAAAATAGAATAGGTGGTCTTTATCTCAATCTAATAAAAACCATCTATGACACACCAACAGCCAACATCATACTAAATGGTCAAAAACTGAAAGCTTTCACTCTAAAATCAGGAACAAGAAAAGGATGCCCACTATCACCACTTCTATTCAATATAGTTCTGGAAACATTAACCACAGGAATTAGACAAGAGAAAGAAATAAAAAGAATAAAGATAGTAAAAGAAGAAGTTAAACTATCATTATTTGTGGATGACATGATACTCTACAAAGAAGATCCCAAAAACTTCACCAAAAGACTCCTAGAGCTAATAACCGAATTCAGTAGCATAGCTGGGTATAAAGTAAACACTCAAAAGTAAATAGCATTCCTATACACAAATAACAAACTAACTGAGAGAGAAATCAGGGAAACTACACCTTTCATAATAGAATGGAAAAAAAATAAGTACTTAGAAATCAAGCTAACAAAGGACATAAAAGATCTTTACATTGAAGACTATGGTACTCTGAAAAAAGAAGATTGAAGAAGATAACAGAAAATGGAAAAATATCCTTTGCTCTTGGGTAGGTAGACCCAACATAGTAAAAATGGCCATATTCCCCAAATTGTTATACAGATTTAATGGAATCTCAATCAAAATACTATTGGGATACCTCACAGAACTAGAGAAAACAAGGCTAAAATTCATTTGGAATCAGAAGAGACCTAGAATAGCAAAAACAATTTTGGGCAGCAAAGCCAAGGCAGGGGGCATCACAATCCCAGACTTGAAATTATACTACAGAGCTACTGTGTTAAAAACAACATGGTACTGGCAAAAAAAAACAGACCGAATGATCAATGGAACAGATTAGGAGATGCAGATACAACTCTAAACACACTCAGCCACCTTATTTTTGACAAAGGAGTGAAACACCTTCATTGGAAGAAAGCCTCTTTAATAAATGGTACTGAAAAAACTGGTTATCGACATGCTGAAGACTAAAAATAGGCTTGTCTCTCACCCTGCATTAAACTAAAATGGAAATGGATCAAAGATCTAAATACTAAAAGAAACACTAAATCTGCTGGAAGATAGATTAGGTAGAACTCTTGAAGACATTGACATAGGCAAAGACTTTATGAACAAAACCTCACTTGCATGGGAATTATCACAAAGAATCAACAACTGGGATGTCATCTAATTACAAAGCTTTGGGGCCAGGGATGTAGCTCAGTGGCGCCACACCTGCCCGGCAAGTGCAAGGTCCTGAGTTCGATCCCTGGTACCGGAGGTGGGGGTGGGGATTTTTGGGCCAGGGGTTTAGCTGAGTGGTTCCACTGCCTTCCTCACAAGTGCAAGGTCCCAAGTTCGATCCCCAGTACCAAAAAAAAAAAGGTTTGCACAGCAAAATAAATCACCAGCAGAGTGGAGAGACAACCAACAGACTGGGAAATATTTTTGTCAGCTGTCACTCAGACAAATGACTAATATCTAGAATATATAAAGAACTGAAAATAATCAACTCCCCCAAATTTAAAAATGGGTATCTGAGATGAATACACACTTCTCAGATAAGAAGTACAAATGCCAAATAAATATATGAAAAATGTTCAACGTACTGGTCATTCAAGAGATGCAAATTAAAACAACACCAAGATTCCATCTCATTCCAGAAAGAATGGCTGTTATCAAGAAATCAATCAATAACAAATGCTGGTGGGGGTGTGGGGAAAAAGGAACCCTTCTCCATTGTTGGTGGGCATGTAGATTGGTGCAATCAGTGTGCAGATGCCTCAAAACACTAGGACTGGAAATTCCATTTGATCCCCTTATCTCCCTTCTTAATATCTTCCTGAAAGAATTAAAAGCATCATACCACAGTGATATTTGCACATCTATGTTTATAGCCGCACTGTTTGCAATAGCTAAATCTTGGAAACAGCCCAAATTGCCATCAGCTGAAGAATGGATAAAGAAGGTGTGATTTTTGTTTTACAATGGAGCACTATTCACAATTAAGAAGGATAAACTTGAGACATTAATAGGTAAATGGATGCAACTTGAGACCATACTCTTAAGTGAAATGAATCGGACACTCATTTGTAAATATAGCAGTGTTTCTCTGGTGTGAAAAACGGAAAATGTAAATAAGGACCCCAGTGAATAAAAGACCTTGTAAAATACAGTGGACCCTTGACTTACAAACTCAATTTATTCAGTGAAGGCTGATTGTAACTCATGTTGGTAGTAAGTGAAGACTATTTTTCCCATAAGAAATAATGGAAATACCCATAATGTGCTCTGAAACTCCCAAAACACCCCTTAACTAACCTTTTCAGAATAAAAAAGGGTTGTATAATGTACATAATTTATCAGAAACATCAATAACTTTCCTAGTGTATTCACCAAAAAGATATAAAATGTGCCTAGTTTACCAGAAACAACAATTTCATACTGTACTCACCATTTAAATTGACATCTTTGGCTTGCAGGAAAAGAGGATGAAAGGGAAGATGGTTATTGTTTGGCAGGAGAGTCCTCTTCCATAACAACATCAGGAATCTGGCTCTCTGGTGTTCTTTCTCTCCCTGGGAGAGTCTGTAGCCCATTAGGACCTGCTTCTGGCTCACCAGTTCTCAACCTTTTCAGAACTAAAAACTGGTCTAAGGTTGTTTCTGTCTTTTCTTTAACACTGTTCTGTAGTATGACATAACATTGTCATTAAGCAAGTGAATGCAATGATTGGCCTTTTCTCTGTCTGGGTGGGTCTTCTCTACAAATATTTGTAGCTCTGTCCATTTTTCCAGGATTTCCTTTATCTCAGAAGAACTTTGTTGCACTGACTGTTGATACTCCCCCTCCTCTTCAGAAAGCTCCTCAGCTGCCATTCTCCATTCCTCAGCCAGAAATTGCTGCAGTTCCTCTGTAAAGAATTCCTCTGAATGTTCCTCCACCAGTTCCTCAGCATCACCACTGTCTACTTGCAATCCTATGGACTCTACTATTGTGACAATGTCACCAACCACAAGGTCAATTGCAGACTCAGGATCCTCTAAATGGCCTTCAAAGTATCTCTCCTGTATAAATTTAGGGCACACTTTCTTCCAGGGAGATGTTCTTAGAAAGTTGTCCTTACAGAGACTTTGGCCCAGGATTTCTCAATTAACCCCATACAGGAAAGGATGTTGTAATATTCCTTCCAGAACTCTTTAAGGGTTAAATCTGCATCAGAGACCATCTGGAAGCACTTCGGGAACACTTCCTTGGTGTATAGCTTCTTAAAGTTAGCTATAACCTGCTGGTCCATAGGCTGCAGTAGAGGAGTTGTATTAGGTGGGAGGAACTTGACTGAGAGCCATGGGAATTATTCAGCCAATTCTTCTTCCAAATCTCTTGAGTGAGCAGGAACATTATCCATGATGAGAAGAGCCTTGAGTGGTAAATATTGTCCTCTAGATATTTCTTAACAGTAGGATAGAAAACCTCCTTGATCCACTCAAGAAACAGTACTCATTACCCAGCCTTTTGCGTTAGATCTCCATATGACCCCTAGCCTATTCTCCATGATTTCATGTTTTCTGAACACTCTAGGATCCTAGTTTCAGAGTGACAAATGAAGGGAGGCTTTATCTTGAGGTCACCACTCTCATTGACACATAGCAATAAGTGTAGCCTATCCTTCACAGGCTTGTGGCCTGGCATTTTTTCCCCTGGGTAATGTATATTCTCCTGGGCATTTTCTTCCAGAAAAGGCCTGTTTCATCACAATTGAAAACTTGATGAGAGCAAAAGCCATTTCTCGGTGTCATCATTTTGAAGTGGTGTATGTAATTTTCAGCAGCCCTTTTATAGACTGGCTGCTTCACCATCCTTACCTAGTTATGCTATGAACCCCAGTTCTCCCTTTAAAATTGTGAAAGCACCCCTTACTGGCACAAAATGTTTCACCTTTATCACTCATTGATGGATTACCTTTCATGAGATCTACATTTATACACCTACCTTTTTCACAAATTATAGACTCAGGATATAACTTGCCAGCTGCCTTTCTTTTATCCACACTAATAATAGCCTTTGTACCTCATCTAATACTGTTGATTGTGATTTACCAATTTGAGTAACACTTTTAGCAACACTAGCTTCCTTATACAAATCTTTTCTCTGTAAGATTGTCCAGATGGTAGATTTTGACATGCTGTACATATTAGCAAGATCTGTCACATGAACGCCACTCTCATATTTTTCCACAATTTCCTTATTCTTTTGAGTTGTGATTGCTTTCTTTACCTTCCCTTCCTTCCTTAGTTTCTTTTGTAGCTTTTTGGAGACCATTTTGGTAGTAGCAATTGTAATGATCATATAAAGCAATGACTGAAATCACATCCACAAATATGTGCATCTGAGCTTGAATTGACTCTTAGGTATGCTTAAGGTATGCTTGTCTGGCATCACCAGTCTCTGTTTACAGTTGTACAAGGGGTTGACATTCGGGATATAACACAAGACTTTGGTCACAGTTAAAACTAAAATTCTGGTCATAACCCAAGTTGTTTGTATGTGAGGCCAGTTGTAACTTGAGGGTCCAGTGTAGGAAGAAAATGTTGAAATGGGAAGGGGTACTAGGGAGCGGGGAGGGGAAGGGAAGGAAGGGAAAAGGAAAAAAAGGCAAGATAAAATGGAAACAAAGCTTTTGTAAATAAGGAGGGAAAGAGGGGTTAAAGGGAGGGGAGGGAAATGGAAAAAAATAAGAACAAAGATATATCATGTACAGGTACAAATTGCCAATGATGAAAGTGATCATTATGTATATCTAAACTGTACCAATAAACTTAATTGATTAAAAAAAAGAAAAACAGATTGAACTCAAATAAATAACCAAATGTTGAACTTCGAGTTTCTAGAAGAAGAGCAAGTTAAACACAAAGTTCATACAAGGGAGGAAATTATAAAGACCAGTTCAGAAGTTGATGCAATTGAGACTAAGAAATCCATACAAAGAATCAATGAATCAGAGAGTTTGTTGTTTGAAAGAAAAAAATAGACAAACCTTTAACCACCTTTATCCAAAAATGAAAGAAAAGACTCAAATTTATGCAATTAGAAATGAAAAGGGTGAAATCCCAATGGATCCTGCAGAAATCCAGAAGACAATCAATACCTACTTTTTTTTTTTTTGGTGTCGGGGATCAAACTCTGGACCTCATGCTTGTCAGGCAAGCACTGTGCAGCTGAGCGACATCGCCAGCTCAATACCTATATTGAGAACCTGTACTCTAATAAGATGAAAAACACAGAAGAAATGGACAGATTCCTTGATCTATAGGAACTACCAAAACTGGATTAAGAAGATATAAAAATTCTAAATAACCCACTATCAGTCAATGAAATTGAAGAAGTAATTAAAAACCTACCAACAAAGAAAAGCCCAGGTCCTGATGGATTCCAAGCTCAATTCTACAAGAACTTGAGAGAAGATTTAATATTGCTTCTTCTCAAACTCTTTAATGATATTGAAAGGGAAGCAATACTCCCAAACTGATTGTTGAAAGCAAGCATTACTCTGATATCAAAATGAGAGAAAGACTCACTCAAAAAATAGAACTACAGGCAAATCTCCTTAATGAACATAGATGCAAGAATCTTCAATAAGATCCTGGAAAACGGAATGCAGCAGATTATCAAGAGCATTATGCACATGACCATGTAGGATTCATCCCAGGGATGCAGGGATGGTTCCACGTATGCAAATCAATAAGTGTAACACAGCACATTAACAAAATCAAGGACAAAAACCACACGATCATCTCAATAGATGCTGAAAAAGCATTTGAGAAAGTCCAACACCCATTAATGATAAAAACCTTACAGAACATTGGAATACAACGTCTTTATCTCAATCTGATAAAAGCCTTCTATGACAAACCAACAGCCAACATCATATTAAATGGTCAGAAACTGAAAGCTTTCACTTTAAAATCAGGAACAAGAAAAGGGTGCCCATTATCACCACTCCTATTTAATACAGTTCTGGAAACATTAGCCAGACCAATTACACAGGAGAAAGGAATAAAAGGAATAAAGATAGGAAAGGAAGAAGTTAAATTATCATTATTTGTGAATGACAGGATACTCTACATAGAAGAGCCAAAAAACTCTGCAAAAAGACTCCTAAATTTAATAATCAAATTCAGTAACATAGTAGGATACAAAGTCAACATGCAAAAATCAATAGCATTCCTGTACACAGATAATAAACTCATTGAGAGAGAAACTAGGAAACCACACCTTTCACAATAGCATCAATAAAAATGAAATACTCAGGTATTAAACTCATGAAGGAAGTAAAAAACTTTACATTGAAAACTACAGTACCCTGAAAAAGAAGATCAAAGAAGATATCAAAAAAGGGAAAGATATCCCTTGTTCTTGGATAGGCAGAGCCAACAGAGTGAAAATGGCCATACTGCCAAAACTGTTATATAATCAGTTTGTATACAATTATATATACATATACAACTATAGAATTGTTAATGCAATCCCAATAAAAATACCAATAGCATATCTCACAGAACTAGAGAAAACAATCCTAAAATTCATTTGGAACCAGAAGAGACCTAGAACAGCAAAAGCAATTCTGGGCAAAAAAGTCAAGGGAGGGGAGATCACAATCCCCAACTTGAAATTACACTACAAAGGTACTGTGTTAAAAAGAAAACAGTAGGGTACTGGCAAGAAAACAAACCTGAGGATCAGTGGAGCAAAAGAGAAGATGCAGAAACAACTCCAAACACACTCAGTCATTCTATCTTTGACAAAGGGCCCAAACACCTTCACTAAAAGAAACATAGCCACTTTAATGAATGGTGCTGGGAAAACTGGCTTTCCACATGGTGAAGATTAAATCTAGATTCATCTTCTCACTCTGTGCTAAACTAAAATTAAAATGGATCAAATATCTAAATATTAAAACAGAAACACTAAATCTACTGAAAGATAAAATAGGTAAAACTCTTGAAGACATAGGTGTAGGCAAAGATTTCATAAACAAAACCCCGATCACACAGGAAATATTACAGTGTGTCAAAAGAGGGATCTCAACACATGAAAAAGCTTTTGCACAGCAAGAGAAACCACCAGAAGTGTGAAGAGACAACCCACAATGTGGGAAAAAATCTTCATCTGCTTTTCCTCAGACAAAGGTCTACTATCTCGAATCTATAAAGAACTTAAAAAGATCAGACCTCCCAAATTTAAAGACCCAATCTGAAAATGGGCATCTGAAATGAACAGACATTTCTCACACAAAGAAGCAGAAATAGCAAATAAATACATGAAAAAATGTTCAACATCACTGGGCATTCGAGAGATGCAAATGAAAACAATGCTGAGATTCCACCTCACCCCAGAAAGAATGGCTGCTGTCATGAAATCAACCAATAACAAATGCTGGTGGGGCTGTGGGGAAAGAGGAACCCTGCTCCACTGCTGGTGGGAGTGTAGACTGATGCAACCACTGTGGAAATCTGTATGGAGATACCTCAAAAAACTAGGAGTACAGGTCCCATTTGACCCAGGTATTCCCCTGCTGGGTATCTTCCCAAAAGAACTAAAAGAATCATACCACAATGATATATGTGCACCCATGTTTATAGCAGCACAGTTTGTGATAGCTAAAACTTGGAAACAGCCCAATTGCCTATCAACAGATGAATGGGTAAAGAAAAATGTGGTTTTTATATATAATGGAATACTACTTTGCCATCAAGAATAATAAACTTAAGCTATCTTAGGTAAATGAATGCACCTTAGGGCCATACTTTTAAGTGAACGAAATCGGACATATATGTTTAAGTATCACATTGTTTGTCTTGTGTGAGAAATTAGAAGTATAAATAAGGACCAAAATGGATGATAGAAAGTAGGAAGAAAATCTTCAAATAGGAAAGAGGAACAAGGGAGGAGCAAGGGGGAAGGGAAGGCAGGGAAAAAGAGACTGAAAGGAAAAAATGGAAATAAAGCTTTTGTAAATAAGGAGAAGAATGGTGAAAAAATAAAAAGAATCAAGATATATTATGTACAGGTACAAATTTCTATTATGAATGTGATCATTATGTATATCAAGAGTACCAATAAAATTAATTTTTAAAAAAGAAATAGAGACTTCATAGAAGAAGTACAAATGGCTAATAAATACATCAAGAAATGCTCAACAATGCTGACCAATACAGAAATGCAAATTAAAATAGCACTAGGATTCCATCTCACTTCAGAAAGTATGGCTATCATGAAGAAACAAATAGTAACAAATGCTGGCAAGGCAGCAGGGAGAAGGTACACTTTTACATTGTTGGTGGGAATGTTAACTAGCACAACCACTATGGAAATCAACTTGGAGATTCCTCAAAAAAGTAAAACTAAAAATTGCATTTCATCCAGCTATTCCCCTACTAGGTATCTTCCCAAAAGATGTAAATACATCATATTACAATGATACATGCATATTCATGTTTATAGCAGCACAACTCATAATAGCTAAATCTTGGAAGCAATGTATATTTCTATCAACAGATGAACACATACAGAGAATGCCATATTTACACACAATGGACTACTACTCTGCCATAAAGAAAGACAAACGAGTCATTTGTGGGAAAATGGATGTGCCTTTGAGAGTATAATGTTAAGTGAAATAAATCAGGCACAGAACCTTAATGTGCATGGTTACTCTTATATAAGAAAAGAAATTATAAATAAGGAGCAAAATAAAAGATAGATAATGGGATGTAGGTGTTATAGTTGAATGGGCCAATAATAGTCCAGGTTCTTGTGTATGATGAGGAAAGAATTGTCAAGTGTACTCCCAGTAGTAAGTAGTAAGGAGCTATGTTTAATTAAGATCACAGGAAGGTGGGCTCAGGGCCAGACCGAGCCAACAAAGGTGTAACATGGACCAAGAAAAGTGCCAGAGTGAGAGAAAAGCACTGCACACAGGTCAAAAGAAGCAAAAGCAATAGAAAAAGGAGAGCCAATAACACAGGCTTTCAGAATTTAAAGTCAGACACCTCTGCTTTAGGTGCCACCCACTGACTCTCTAGGTGTGATTGACAGGAATGACTGACAGGATGCTGAATCATCTTGGGGGTTCTTTTCATGCAGGCTCATCCTAGAATTCACTCTGACATTAATTATAGTAAGAGACAGTGCATATTTATGAGCCTATAATGAGATGAGAGTAGGTAAAAGTGACCAGAAGTTCAGGCTAGGAGATCCAACAGTCCTGTGCTCTTGCTTAGAGCATCATCATCTCCTAAGGTTTTGTTATCTTATTTTCTACCTCTCTTAGGACAATAGAGGCAGGAATAACCATAGGGTACTGTTTAGAATTAAATGAGGGAAGGAAGTGACTCACTCAGCTCCATTGTTTCTAACTGTAGTATAGGGAGATGATTTTTCTCAAATGAGAAAGGGATCAAGAGATGGAGAGATAGGAGAGGGAAGAGAAGAGAAGGGGATGAAAAAAGAATTAAGAGTGTTATGTACAAGCACTAACTCCTCCCAAGGAATGTAAACATTATGTACTGCAAGTGTGCTAATAAAAGGAAAAATTTAAAAATGTAAAATAAGAGCAGGCATCTGTTGACAAAATATGTAGATATTCTTCCACATTTCTTGAATATTACTGTATGTTTTTACTTTCAACCCCCTTGGATGGAAGTCTGCTACATAGTAGAGCCTAACATTTTCAGGGCACTTATGTGCCAAACACTTTGATATAGCATCTGAAGGAGCTCAGAAAATTCCACCTCAAAACATGCTGCTTTGAACTTCAAACCAAAGGCATTTGGGGAACAGCAAATGCAAAATAGAGCTTTCTCTGAACTTCTCATATCTGCTGAAAGACACATCCTGCAAGAGGAACTCAATTGTCCCAAGTCTTCTCCTTAGGAATCATACCAATCAGGGAAGATTAAACTCTTATCACAGGAGATACCAGATCTCAACACCACAGTCAGATAGCCTTTGTTGCAGTCTGTCACTCAGGGTCTGTCCATCTTTCCAAAAAATCATTTACTCTCCCCTTAGTTGTTTACATCCCCCTCCCCGTTTCCAATGAAGAGGGTAGATAAGTTCCTAGATGTCACTGAGTTTGGGAGGTATTAACTTTTCTTTGATGTGATGCTTCTATGCACATAGTAAATAAATTTGTATACTTTTTTTCAGTTAATCTGTCTGTTGTCATTTTATTTCAGAGACTCAATTATTGAGAGCCCTAAAGGAGTAGAGTTGAAAGTGTTCCTTCTGTTGCACAGCCCATGTAAGCCCAGCTATTTTACAAAGTATATATTATCATGTCCATTTTACAGACGAGAAAACTGAGGCTCTGCAAGACAAGAAAAAATGATTTGTCTTAAGTCATATAGCTGGTAAGTGAATAAACAGATTTAAACCTGGATCTACATTCAGAGGTCCATATTCCTCCTCTCCCCACCAACTCTCGGCTTATCACTAAGTGGGTCAGAGAGCCACCTTTCTAATCTCTTTGTCAATTATTTATTGTGTGTATTAACCATAGCTAAGAGGTATTTAATACCAGTCCCTGCCAAACTCCTTTGCATATTCCATTCTTTTGATGAATATTCAAGGATTGTTACCTTTTTTATTTTTTAAAACAGGGTCTCACTATTTTGCCCAGGCTGGTTCCAAACTCATGAACTCATGATATCCTTCCATCTCAAAATAGCTGGGACTACAAGCATGTGGTAACATGCCTAGCTTGTCAACTTATTTTGAATATTTATTACTCTGAGATTTTCACATAATAATATTATTATTATTTGGAGTGGTACTGGGAATTGAAAAGAGGGCCTTATGGATGCAAAGCAAACCTTCTACTAGTGAGCTACATCCCAGCCTCTAATATTATTTTAATATTAGACTCAGACAAACAAAAGGAAACTTGATGGGAATAAAAAGCCAAATGAGGTGCTACAAATCAATTGTATTTGAATTTCTGTATTATTTACTTTTCTGAATTATCTGCAACTCCCACAGTAACACAAATAAAAGAGCAATTTCACAATCATCATTTTGTTCTATTTCCTTTGTATCTTTCCATAATGTATTACATTGGTCTGTATCCAGGAAGTGTTTCCTAAGTGGTATTGACAGGCATCTCTTGGCCCAATTCCTTTTTTGGAATTCTAGGTAGTCCAGGTTACTGTGGCTGACTTCATGCCCTAGTCATTTGACAAACAGTTCTGGTGCCTCCTATATAGTAGGTGCTATGCTAATTTTCATTGGGAATACCAAAATGGCAAAGCATGGTTTTTATCATCAAGCAATTCAGTTTAGTAGTGAGAAAAGCAAAGTAAACATTCCAAATATAGTATAAGTGGTATCACTGAGCTATATTCAGGGTACAATGAAAGCACAAAGGAAAATCTGGTTGGAGTGAGTTGTAGGGTCACACCGAAGAGAATATGTGATTGATTCTTAAAGAATTTTTGAGGTGGGAGCATTTCTGGCAAAGACTAGCTTGTGCAAATGCACTGAAGTATTAGAAGTGTTGGCAAATTTAGTAGTGTGGGAGCATGGCTTTTTTGTAGGATAGTGGAAGATAATGTTGGGGAGGCAGCTTATAAGTCATGCTAAGGAGCTGATATCTTGTCTGCTGTACTACTGGGGGTCAGACAGGTAAGGTGACAGGGACAGTACTGGAGACCAGAGGAAAGAAGTGAGAATAGCTGCACAGAACAGATTGTTCATGCTTATCTCAAGGGGGCAGTTTTAACTGAATATATGAGAATGTGGATTCAGTGTTAACAGGTTTTCTTTTTTTTAGTAGAAAAGTAGAAAATCTACGTTATTTAAAATGTGAAATCTTCAAATTTCTAAATGCAATTCATTTTTAAAATTCAAAGTTTTAGCAAATACCACATCATACACACCTGTTTTCTGAATGTGGCCTGCAGGCTAGTTTTGAGATCAGTGCTATAGAGGATAGGGCATTTATAGAAACTCAGAAGGTAACTGAAGCAACACTTCGAAACATTTAAACACTTAAAAGAATAATCACAGGCTGGTGGGTGGAGCTCAGTGATAGAGTGCTTGCCCCCGGGTCTATCCTCAGCCTGGTGTGGGGGTGGGGTGGGATGCGGATGAACACATACATTCCATACCGGACTACATTGCTGCAGCTCTACCATATATGTGCATATTTCCTCTGGGGAACAAAAATGAAGTCCTGGATCAAATGCAATTCCCAAGGCTCCAGAGGACAACAGTGCAACCCAGAGTCTCCATTAAGCTGTTAAAAGCCTGACAACTACAAACAAACCTGAGATCATTATGGCCCCTGGGCATCAGCACCACCACCTCCAAAGTGATGGCTGTCATTCATTCCTTTTTCATTTTAGAGAAACAAGGGGCAGCCTCTTTAAACTGTGCATGCAATGAAGTCAACATAGCCAGTGATGAGACAGATAAAACACAGATGTAATAGCTGTTACAGTTCAAACTCTTCATCTTACAGTTGAAGAAACTAAGCCACCCCCTCCCAAGTGTGGTGACTTAGTTGGGTGTGGTAGTGTACCCTGGTACTTTGAGAGGCTGAAGCAGGAGGATTGCAAGTTCAAGCCCAGCCTGGACAACTTAGCAAGACCCTGTCTCAAAACAAACTTTTTAAAAAGAGGCAACTAGGGATTTAGCTCAGTATAAAGGTCTTGAGTCTAATCTCCAGTATGAAAGAAAAAGAAAGAAAGAAAGAAAGAAAGAAAGAAAGAAAGAAAGAAAGAAAGAAAGAAAGAAAGAAAGAATGAGAGAGAAAGAGAGAGAAAGGAGAGAAGGGTGACTTGCTCAGAGGGATCCAGTAAACTAGCAGCAGAGTTAGGTCTTCTGACTCCTGGTCTAGCATTCTTTCCAATAATACTGGGGTGTGATAATTAAGTAAATCAGCCTCACAGTTTTTCTAGCATCTAGAATTCCTGGTCTAGACAAGCAGGACTTGACAGCAGCTGTTAAAAGACCTCTTCTCATCTGTATAATGACAATATTCTTCGCAATTTTTTGATGTCATGAGTAAAGGTTAAAGAGAGGACAAAAGTATCTTTTTGAAGCACTAAGACAATTCCCAAAGGGTATGGAAGAAAAGTTGCCTGTGGCCAATATATTTAAGGCTCTCAACCTGTGTGCTTTCTGGACTGACCTCCCTACCATAGGATTTTAGTTTTGTTTTACTTATCTTCTTTTGTCTTTTTTTCTATTTTCCTGGTCTTTTTCTTGTCTCTCACCAGCCCCAGGCTTAGGCCTGCCTATAAGTATTCCAAGGTATGGCTGAGCCTCCTTGGTGGCACTCAAAATGCCTGCTTCAAGTCAATAAAAATGTTAATTATTTATTTCCCCCAAACAGGGGAATGAGAGTTGTGATGGCTAAAAAAGGTGCATGTTTCCTCCTGCTACAGTTATTTTGCTCTCTACAGTGTGAGACGACTAACTCTAGTCAATTGTGACTCAACTTAACTAGTTCTTTCCATCCTTCATTTTAGGGTCTATTGTTCTGACATTTGCCACTCATTTTTTTTGCCCTGAACTCGTTTCTGATTGGTGCAGCTGTTGAAGTTGCTGCAGTTGCAGCAGTGTACATCTGGAACATTTGGCTGACTTGTTGAACTTCCCCTAGGGAGTATTCCAGGGGAAGGATGGGAGGGGTAGAGAGGCCAGAACAGTTGCCTGCGAACAGAGATGCCAATAGTCTCTGGCCATTCCGTGAAGCACCCTTGTAAAACTTCACCTCATGGTGGCCCTCCGTTTTCTCATTTGCTACTGGAAGGAACACACTCTCCACCCAAAACCCCTGGGTCAGTGGAGGAAGACAAACTATTCGACTTTCTTATACAGCACTTTCTGCATTGTAAAAGGGATCAATACATATCTGCTGAATTAATTAATATATCAAAAAACCCTAGAAGACTGTTTACTTTCAAGGGGCATCACTTCAGTTCCACTTGGCACTAGTTGCCTCCTCCATTGTGCCCCCAGACTCACTCCGGGACTGAGGCTGCCTGATTCCCAGTCCTCTTGGCTCCCAGGCTTCTAGGTCTTCCTTTCTTTTGTCGAGCCATTGGATTGCAAACACAGCAGGCATGGTTTCATTCCAAACCCAGAACTGTTTTAATTAGTTTAACGTCTGCTAAACGCTTTGAAGATTGAAAGCAAAAGATAAGTACTGGATGATGTTATTAACAACTGCTGTTAATTGCAAACATTTCTATTAATGCTAGTTTCTGCCTCCTTTTCTTTGCTCCACTTTCTTTCCAAGGTTCCTAAATTCTTAGCTTCCCCCTCCTTCCCTCCCCCGTACTGGCAATGGAGGGTTAAATTGGGGCGGAGTCCGGAGATGAACGACACCGGCAGACACCAACTAGAACTGGGCAAACGGGAAGAGCTGGGTGGGGCTGCCAGGCAGAGGCGAACCCTCACGCCCCTAGGCCCCGCCCCGCGGCGGGAGGCCCGGGCGGAACGGTAGGGGGCGGGGCGCCGAGGCTCAGCGGCCCAGTGGTTGGGCGTCCCTGCAGCCCCTTGAGGGATGGGGCGGGGTCGGTCGGGGCCTCCTCCCTCATTCCCTCGCGGGCCGAGCCGCCCCTCTCTCTCCTGCCCCTCCTTCTCCTTGTCCCACCCCTCGGAGTGGAGCTGCACATGCGGCTGCTCCCTGTTCTGTCCCGCCCAGCCACCGTCGCGCAGGAACGGGTCCCTGCAGCCCCCAGCCGATGGCAGGACAGTAGCCGCCTGTCAGGGGTCGCGAACGGCTGAGGCAGACGCAGCGGCTCCGGGGCCTCAGAGAGTGTGTGTCTCCAGAGGCCATGGGGTACCCAGAGGTAGAGCGCAGGGAATCCCTGCCTGCAGCAGCGCCAGGGGAGAGAGGGAGCCAGGGCTGCGGCTGTCGCGGGGCCCCTGCCCGGGCTGGCGAAGCGAACAGCTGCCGGCTCTTCCTGGGTTTCTTTGGCCTCTCACTGGCCCTCCACCTGCTGACCTTGTGCTGCTACTTAGAGTTGCGGTCCGAGTTGCGGCGGGAACGGGGAGCCGAGTCCCGCCTTGGTGGCCCGGGCACTCATGGTACCTCTGGCACCCTGAGCAACCCCGGTGGCCTCGAATCTGACGGTCCCATCACCCTCCACATCGGGCAGCCGTCGCCGCAGCAGCAGCCATTGGAACGAGGAGAAACTACACTCCCCCCTGACTCCCAGGACCTGCACCAGGTGAGTCACCTAGTGGGGGTGGCACCGGCGGCAGAGGCCCCCTCCCCTGGTGGGCAGGGCGGGGGCCCTTCACTTTAGGGCCCGGGGCTTCTCTGCCAGCTGGAGCCAAGTTTGGACGCCCGGCCAGGGAGGGGGCGAGCAAGCAGGGGGAGGTAGTCCAGGGCAGGTTGTCCTCAGTCCTTGGCTCAGCTCGCCCAGACTCTCTCAGGTCTGCTTGACTTGGAAACTCTAGCCTACTCCCGCCACCCTTGGCTGTATGGTGCCTCGGGAAAAGTTGGCGACGCTCCCGCCCAGGCCCGGCGAGGAGGTGCCCGCGCTGCCCCCCTGGAAGACTAACGGCGAGCAGTTTGGCCCCTCTGCTCCTGCTGAGGTTCTCTGCCCGCGGTGCTTGTTTTTTCGTGTCCAGAGCTGATGCCAGCACTAGCAGGCTCTCCTTTGGAGTCGGAGCTGTAAACAGCTATAATAACTGCTCCAAGCCCGTTCAAACAACTTTTAACCGTATTTTCAGCACGGGGCCCTTGAACGCTGACTACAACATAGGCTTGTTCACACTTACCTGCAATTTCAGACGGATTGTCCTTGTGTTCTAGTGAAGATCAGCGCCCCTGAGGAATTCTGGTATAGAAATATGCTGTCTTGCTAGACAACTTCTTAAGAGCACTTTTAAAAATCTATGGATATAAAACCCTGGGCACGTCGGTTCTACTGGAGGGTATTCCGTGGTGAGGTGTGAAATGTTTTCTTTAGTGCTAGCTGAAGAACCGCACTCTTATCAATGAAATAAGTACTCAGGAACAGTCTCAAGAGCAGTTTTTTTTTGCAATCTAAGGGATGTTTGTACCCTTATTAGCAAACCATTTGCTTTGGTGTTTGTTTTCTACTTTTTCGTTCTCTTTATTCAATTAAATTTCGTGTACTTAGCAAAAATTTTGACCTGATTGCCATATTTTGTCATAAATATGAAACTTAGAAGCATCCAAAGAACCTTTTGAGGTGGTTGAAGGAGAATAATAATGAGTTTATACCTCTTAGAGAAGAGGGGGAGTTGTGCAAGTAAGTACCTTGAGGTGAGGAACCTAAATCTTTTTATATTTATTGCCACATCCAGAGTCATTGTCACAGATCTTTGAACTTTATTTGTGCTAATGTGACCTCCAAAGTATGACTATCCAAAGTTATATACTTGATAAAGGCATTACATTCATGGATAATGCTGTAATGTTAGGACTGATACTTTTCTTTTTTACAATGTGCATTATAAAGTTGCCTTGAGCCTTAAAATGTCTTGCTAGCACACTCCAGTTTATATAATAGCTTATCAAAGAAGAGAATCAGCAGACATGTTTCTCATACTTGAAACTTTAAACACTGTAGCTAAATGATAATTAACTATGATTTTGGTTTCCTTATTTATTTACGTCCACATGCCCAGTAGAAATACTTAACAGCTGAATATTGGTACTTTGTGAAAGGATGAAGGAATTCAATTTCTTTAATCAAATGATGGCATTCAGAATGGACAGAGACATGTTTATAGACTGAGGATTAGCAGGACAGCTGTACTCTAGGACTTCTGTGATGGTATGGGACTCTCACAGGTCGGTAAAGGCCTGCAGTCACCTGCCCTTTTTGTAGCACTAAAATACTTCTGTTTAGGTTTAGACACACCTTCCTATCTTTTATTCTTTATTCTTTGTTTTAGTCTTTTTGAGCAGCAGAAGCACAAATACTGGCTCTATACATTTGTTGGCTTCAACTTTGGATATGAGTTTTTTTTTTTTTTAAAGAATTGTAAGGGGTTATCTGAGTCCATTTTGTTTGATTTCCTTGGAAAATGCATGAATGTAGTAGAAGTGACTTGCCCAAGGTAACAGTTGAAACTAGGATGGAATTGTTCTTTTAACTCCTAGCTCAGTGTCCATTCCCCTATAGCATACTACCTATTGAGGCTTTTTTCTTGGAGAGGAGGGGACAGAGTAGAACTGTATAGTAGAACTTTTACAGATCTATGTCATTTTGTTCTATTCTACCTATATTTTCTACCTTTGTTATCTACCGAAATGTAACCCTGTATTCCTTATTCATCCTGAACTCCACTTTCAGAAGACTTGCAGTACACTCTCAAAGAATTTTAGCCAAGATTCAGCTTAAGCTTCTGTTGAAGATACTAGTTTTGGTATACAATAAATAAGTACTGTACTGAATAAGTAAATAAAGAAAAAGTTGATTGGCTATTAGAATTAAATTAATACTGCTACATCTTGGGTAAAATTTCTAGTGCCCTGGTGCACCCTCTGCTGGCTTTGCAGGGACATTTAATTGCAGTATTTGCTGAGAGGCAAAATTCTAAGTTGTGCAGGCAGATTTTGATTCATAAATAAGGAAGTAAGCAACCTTGTGGAATTTGGCCACGTAGGTCATATTTTATTATTTTAGTTTTTCAACACAGACAGCTGCTGTTACAGTAACCCTTGAATGGAGAGGAAGAAAGATAAAAATATGCACCTTCCAATGGACAATACATTCAGGTTGCTCACTAGTTTTATCTGCAAGGAGTAAAGGCAAGTTGATGAGAATAAATTGCAGGAAAATCTGATGAGACATAGTAAGCAGAGCAGGCAGAGTCACTTCATTGTGTAAAGTCATTCAGTTAGGCAAAAGTAAACCTATCCACACTTATGAGATGATGGGATTGGGCTCTTAGTTATGATTCAAGAAAGGGACTTAGAAATCACTGTTAGATGTATGTGTAACATACCTCAATATTAAAAATTTTAAAAACAGGATACAGAAGGAAGTTAGATCAATGAATAGACAAAATGATAAGGTCAGTAAAGTTCTGCAAGGGAAATGTTAGAAAAGTCTTGCAAGTGGGAACACAATTACTGATGATAAAGAGTCACATCAGACTTTTTGGAATCACAACTGTCTTCAACTGGAGTATCTCAGTAGTGATAGATTTATCTGGATGCGTGGTGGAAATGCTCTTAAGGGCTATAGACATCTGAATTTGTCAATAAACAGTTTCTGAATTTGACAATAAACAATGTGTAAAATAAAATTAAAAATCACTGTGACTCATTCTATGGAGAAATTGATCCAGCTGTGATTGTGCGTCTCAAGGGTCAAGAACATGGCAGGTAGCCTCAGGAAGAGCGTCAGTAACAACGATTTAAAAAAAAACTTATCTTTTTTATGTAAAAGATCAAAAGTAGATTTTCACTTACAATCGGACAGAAAATTCTGGTGACTGCTTCTCAAGAAAAATCTAAGAGCTGATAAAAGTCCCCAGAAACTCAATTAAATTGATTGAAAGGATGGAGGGATTTTCTAGTTTTTTCCATGTGGAGATTTTAAGAAATATGATCAAAATCTTCCAAACCATGAGAGAGATGAGTATGCCTAATGTGTTGGTGTAATTTAATAATCCAATTCAATAAGTGAAAAGTCTGCTGTGTTAGGCACAATGTTAAGTATTAGATTTTTTTTCTTTTGTGGTACTGGGGATTAAACCCAGGGCCTTTGTGTGAGCTATTAACCCTAACCCCCTTTTAATTTATTTATTTTTCTTTCTAAGTTCTTTTATTGGTACATTTTAGGTATACAATTCATTTACATTTATCACTGGGTGTTTGTACCTGTACACCCTTTTTAAAATGTTTTAGAGACATGGGATTACAGATGTGCTCCACCAAGCCTAGTTAAGTATTAGATATCTTTTAGTCCTTGGAAAATTACTTTGGTAGGGAAACAAATGAAGGTAATGTCTCATTCAACTCATTTTCCCAAGCGATAGCTTCAACCATAAGTAGGTTGTTAAGAATTTATTCAGGATTGTTGGGGATGTTTGGAAGGTATCTCTAATTATTTGAGAAGGTATTGTAGAAGTTAACCTTAACAATTCAAAAAAATATCTTTTCATATAACTAAATAGGCCATTAATATATGCAGATTTGACTTTACCTATATTAAGGCTGATAGATCAAGAATAGTATTAATTATAACTAGTAATAATTCAAGGTGATTCAAGGCCTGCATCATGAATGAACCCACACATTATTTTTGATTTGTGGGATTCAGGTGAAATAGTCTTCAAAGGATTTAAATGGAAAAGTTTTGGTGTGACATTCAAGGCTTTTTAATCAATTGTTTCATTATACCCATATCCTTTTCTATCTTACTCGCTGTACTCCTGCAAGCCACCTACCAATATGGTTATCCTGTCTTGGGATCATTTTCTAGTTGTCTTTGCTCTTGTTCTTTTAAAGTAAATCTTGTGTCTTTACATTAGAGTTCCTCAGAAATCTGCCTTCTTTTTTGTCTTTCTCTCCAGTGCCTGACACAGTGCTAGTTATAGTTAGGGTATTCAAAAACTTGTGGAGTTGAATATTATTTTGGGACTTTGGAGATGTTTACATAAAGCAAAGACAATTTATCTTTATATAACAGCCTTGTTATCCTCAGGTCTTGCTAAGCCTGTGAACTATCATCTCTGCTTAGGTAAATAAATAGTACCATCTGTAATGTTTCCCTGGCTTCTAAAATAATTAGAAAGTGAAATGGAGAAGAGTCCTTACCATGTGATCCATTTTCTGCTTTCACTTTACTTTTAAGATGGTGCAAAAAAGCCAGGTGTGGTAACGCATGCCTGTAGTCCTAGCACTCAGGAGGTGGAGGCAGGAGGATTGCCATGGGTTTGAGGCCACCCTGGCCTCATAGTGAGTTCAAGACCAACCTGAACTACATGGAGAGACCTTGTCTCAAAAAACAAATAATAATAATGGTGCATAAAGCTTTCTTTAGTGTACTGTTTGAAGTTTTCTTTACTTTTAGGTCTCACCTTTCTTATTCTTGTGAAAAATTATGTGTAATTTCTGTGTAAATATCTTGTGGAGAAGATCTCTTCATACTAGAGAAGTTCTGAGATCACATAATTCTCAAGAACATTACCAAGAGAAACCACTCATTTTGCTTACAGGATGGTCCTCATGGTGGACATCTTTTAGCTCTTCATTTTTTTTTTTTTTTTTTGGTATGGGGATCGAACTCAGGACCTTGCACTTGCAAGGCAGGCACGGTGCCACTGAGCTAAATCCCTGGCCCCATTTTTTATTTTTCTTTTTTATTGAGTTATAACACACAAAAGAGTGCACGTATCATAATTACACAATTTGATGGATTATTACAAAGTGAACATGTTTATTTAACTAACACCCAGGTCAAGAAATTGGACATTATTAGTATCTCACAACCTCTAAATCTAGTTGTGCCCCACCCCATCACTGTATCATGTTCTCCAAAATAAATGGCCATCCTCACTTCTAATATTATATCGTTTTGTCCATTTTGAATTTCATATAAATGAAATCAAACAGCATGTAGTCTTTTGAGACTAGTGTTTTTTGATCTATACTATATTTGTGATACCCATTCATGTTACCAGTAACTGTAGTTGTTTTATTGGTATTTTTATATGTTTATATTTTCTATTGTTTAAATATATCCTAACTTATATATTTATTCTTTTTATTTTTTATTAAATTCTTTTATTGGTACATTGTAGGTATACAACACAATTACATTTCTCATTGGGAATTGTACCTTTACATAATGCATATGGGTTCTTATTTTTTCCCCATTCCTAGCCCTCCCTTCACGCCCTCCACCCTTCCCTATTTACAAAGACTTTATTTCCATATTTTCCATTTCTCATCATTTTTCCTTTCCCTTCTTTCCTTTCCCCTGCCCCTCCCACTACCCCTACCCCTTTGGACCTTTTCTTCCTATTTTACATTATTGATTATTCATTCTAATCAATGGTACATTCTAGGTATACAATATAATGACATTCATCATTGGAAATTTGCACCTTTACATAGTCTCTCTTGGTTCTTATTTTTCACCCTTGCCCAGCCCTCCCTTCAACTCCTCCATTCCTCCCTATTTACAAAGATTTTGCTCCTATTTTTCCATTTTCTCATATTAATCCCATTCCCTTCTATCCTTTCCCCTAGCCCTCCCACTTCCTTCCCCTTTGCCCCTTTTCTTCCTATTTCACATGACCTATTATACATTTAGTCCTCATTTACACTTTCAGTTTCTCACACCAGAGAAACTATTCAGTATTTATTCATGTATGTCCTATTTATTTCACTTAAGAGTATCGCCTCAATGTGCATCCACTTAGCTATAAATGTCTCTAATTTCTCATTTTTTATGGCTGAGTAGTACTCCATTTTATTAAAAAACCACATTTTCTTTATCCAGTCTCCAGTTGATGGGCATTTGGGCTGTTTCCAAGTTTGAGCTATTACTAACTGTGCTGCTATGAACATGGGCGCACAAATATCACTGTGGTATGATTCTTTTAATTCTTTGGGGAAGATCCCTAGCAGTGGAATAGCGGGGTCAAATGGGACTTCCAGTCCTAGTTCTTTGAGGTATCTCCATACTGATTTCCACAGTGGTTGCACCAGTCTACACTCCCACCAGCAGTGGAGCAGGGTTCCTCTTTCCCCACATTCTCACCAGCATTTGTTATTGGTTGATTTCATGATAGCAGCCATTCTTTCTAGAGTGAAGTGGAATCTCAGCATTGTTTTCATTTGCATCTCTCGAATGCCCAGTAATGTTGAACATTTTTTCATGTATTTATTTGCTATTTCTGCTTCTTTGTGTGAGAAATGTCTGTTCATTTCAGATGCCCATTTTCGGATTGGGTCTTTAAATTTGGGAGGTCTGATCTTTTTAAGTTCTTTATAGATTCAAGATAGTAGACCTTTGTCTGAGGAAGAGCGGGTGAAGATTTTTTCCCACATTGTGGGTTGTTTCTTCACACTGTTGGTGTTTTCTCTTGCTGTGCAGAAGCCTTTTACTAAGAAGAGATCCCACTTGTTGATTGTTTGTGCTAGTTCATGGGTAACTGAGGGTTTGTTCATAAAATCTTTTCCTACACCGATGTCTTCAAGGGTTCTACCTAACCTCTGTTCCAACTGGTTCAGAGTTTCTATTTTAATATTTAGATCTTTAATCCATTTTGATTTTAGTTTAGTGCATGGTGAGAGATATAGGTCTAGTTTTCGTCTTTGGCAAGTTGAAACCCAATTTTTCCAGCACCATTTATTAAAGAGGCTATCTTTCCTCCAGTGAGGGTGTTTGGCTCCTTTATCAAAGATGAGATGGCTGAGTGTGTCTGGCGTTGTTTCTGCATCTTCTAATCTGTTCCACTGGTCCTCAAGTGTGTTTCTTTGCCAGTTCCATGCTCTTTTTATCACAGTAGCTTTGTAGTATCGCTGCAGGTTGGGGATTGTGATACCCCCTGCCATGTCTCTGTTACCTAGAATTGCTTTTGCTATTCCGGGTCTCTTCTTGTTCCAAATGAATTTTTGGATTGTTTTCTCAAGGTCCATGAAGTATGCTGCTGGGATCTCAATTGGAATTGCATTAAATCTATATAGCAGTTTTGGGAGTATGGCTATTTTCACTATATTAATCCTTCCTACCCAGGAGCAGGGGATGTCTGTCCATTTTCTGATATCATCTTCAATCTCTCTTTTCAGAGTGCCATAGTTTTCAGAGAAGAGGTCATTGATTTCTTTCGTTAGGATGATTCCTAGGTATTTCAGTTTTTTGGATGCTATTGTGAAAGGAATTATTTGTGCTATTTCTCTCTCAGTGAGTCTGTCATTTGTGCAGACGAAAGCTATTGATTTTTGTGTGTTGACCTTGCAACCAGCTACTTGACTGAATTTGGTTATTAAGTCTAGAAGACTTTTGGTGGAGTTCTTGGGGTCTTCTATATAGAGTATCATGTCATCTGCACATAATGACAATTTGATTTCTTCATTACCTATCTTTATTCCTTTTATTTCTTTCTCTTGTCTAATTGCCGTGGCTAATGTTTCCAGAACTATATTGAACAAGAGTGGTGATAGTGGACATCGTTGTCTTGTTCCTGATTTGAGTGTGAAGGATTTCCATTTTTGACCATTTAGTATGATATTGGCTGTTGGTTTTTCATAGATGGCTTCTATCAGTTTGAGGTAGAGACCATCTATTCCAATTTTTTGTAGGGTTTTTATCATAAATGCATGTTGGATTTTGTCAAATGTTTTTTCTGCGTCTATGGAGATAATCCTATAGTTTTTGTCCTTGGCTCTATTGATATAGTGTATTACATTGCTTGATTTGCGTATAATGAACCGTCCCTGCATTCCTGCGATGAATCCCACTTGATCAGGGTGTATGATCTTCTTGATGATCTTCTGCATTCTGTTTGCCATTATCTTATTAAGGATTTTTGCATCTATGTTCATTAGTGAGATTGGCCTATAGTTCTCCTTTTCAGTTGGGTCTTTCTCTGCTTTGGGGATCAAGGCGATGCTTGCTTCCAGGAATGAATTTGGGAGTATTGCTTCCCTTTCAATTTCATTGAAGAGTTTAAACAGTAGTGGCAGCAGTTTCTCTCTAAATGTCTTGTAGAATTCAGCAGTGAAGCCATCAGGGCCTGGGCTTTTCTTAGTTGATAAGTTTTTAATTACATTTTCAATTTCCTTGGTTGATATTGGGTTGTTCAGAAATTTTAGGTCTTCTTTGTTCAACTTTGGTAATTCATATGTATCTAGGAATCTGTCCATTTCTTCTGTGTTGTCCATCTTATTGGCGTATAGGTTCTGGAAGTAGGTATTGATGATCCTCTGTGTTTCTGCTGGGTCTGTTGTAATTTCAGGCTTTTCATTCTTAATTGCATGGATTTGGACCTTTTCTTTCCTTTTTCTGACAAGGTTGGCTAAAGGTTTGTCAATTTTGTTGATTCTTTTGAAGAACCAATTCTTGGCTTCATTGATTTTTTTTTTTTTTGTATTGTTCTCTTAGTCTCCATTGCATTGATTTCTCCTCTGATCTTTATAATTTCCTCCCTTGTATGAGCTTTGGGGTTGTCCTGCTCTTCTTTTTCTAGAAGCTTGAGGTTCAGCATCAGGTTGTTTAATTGGGCTTGTTCTGTTTTCCTAATATCCATATTCACTGCTATGAATTTCCCTCGTAAGACTGCTTTCATTGTGTCCCATAGATTCCGATATGTTGTATTGTCATTGTCATTTAATTGAAGGAACTGTCTGATTTCTTCTTTAATTTCCTCTGTGATCCATTGGTTATTCAGAAGTGTGTTGTTCAATTTCCACATGTTTATGAAATTTTTTGAGTTTCTTTTGCTATGGATCTCCAATTTCATAGCACTGTGGTCCGATAATATACAGGGGATAACTTCAATTCCTTTGCACTTACTTAAACAAGTTCTATGTGTGAGTATGTGGTCTACTTTGGAGAATGACCAATGTGCAGCTGAGAAGAATGTGTGTTCTGATTTTTTGGGGTGGAAGACTCTGTAAACATCTGTTAAATTCATTTGTTCAAGAGTTCGATTGAGTTCTAGTATTTCATTACTTATTTTTAGTCTAGTGATCTATCTATTTGTGACAGTGGGGTGTTGAGGTCCCCCACTACAATTGTATTAGTACATATATGACTTTTCATGTCTGTTAGTATTTGTTTTATATAGTTGGGTGCACTAGTGTTTGGTGCGTAGATATTTATGATTGTCATCTCTTCCTCTTGGATTCTTCCCTTTACAAGGATGTAGTGTCCTTCTTCATCTCTCTTAATCAGTGTTGGTTTGAAATCTATTGATCTGCAAAGAGGATAGCTGCTCCTGCTTTTTTTTTGGTTCCTGTCATATGCAATATTGTTTTCCACCCTTTAACTTTCAGTCTATGAGTTTCCTTTTGAATTAAGTGTGTTTCTTGTGTGCAGCATATTGTTGGATTTTGCTTCTTGACCCATTCTGCCAGTCTATTTCTTTTGATTGGTGAATTGAGACCATTAATGTTTATGGCCATAACTGAAACGTATTGACTTGTCATTGCCATGACTTTTTCTTTTTGTTGGGTTCTCCCCCTTTACATTTAATTTCTTGTCATGCCAGATGGGTTCATTCTGCTTTGCTTCCTGGGGTTGTGATCCTCAATGTCTGTTCCTAGGATATTGTGTAAAATTTTTTGGAGTGCTGCTTTAGTATTCATGAAGTTCCTAAGGTGCTCTTTGTCATGACAGTATCTTATTTCTTCATCAATTTTGAAAGGTAGTTTTGCAAGGTACATCAATCTGGATTGGAGGCTGTTTTCTTTTAGGGCTTGGAATATGTCACTCCAAGCTCTTCTTGCCTTGATGGTTTGTGTTGAGAAGTCTCTGTAATTCTGATGGGCTTTCGTTTGTATGTGATTTGTTTCTTTTCTCTCACTGCTTGTAGAACTTTGTTCTTCTGTTGTGTTTCTGGAATCTTAACAATTATATGCCTATGTGTAGGTTTTTTTTGATCAAGGCTATTTGGAGTCCTGTATGCCTCATTTATCTGTATGTCAAGCTCTTTTCCCATGCTTGGGAAGTTTTCTGCCATTATTTCTGTGAAGAGATTTTTTATGTCATCTGCACTCTCTCCTGTTTCTTCATTGAGCCCAATCAGTCTTATGTTATTCTTCTTTGCATCATCTAGCAGCTGCTGGATTGATTTCTCATGTTCCCTTATAATTTTGAAGCAATTTTTCTTTTCCTGGTCACTAATTGCAATCTTATCTTCTATATCTGAAATTCTGTCCTCACTTTGGCTCATTCTGACTGTGTAGACTTTCAATGGAGTTTTTCCTGTCCTGGAAATCTATTTGCATCTGTTTTATGGATTCCATTTGTTTCTTATGTTGGGATTCCATCATGTTCCTGAGCTCCTCTCCAGATTTATTAATCATGTCTTGCACCAGGGGCACAATTTCTCCTGTTATCTGAGAAATTTCTTTTGATTTCATTTTTTCCAGATCCCCTTTTGTTGCCAGTTGAGTTCATCCAGGTGGTTTAGTATCAGAGTGTTCCATCTCATTTCCCTTTGGGGTTGCTGTAGGTGATCTGGAAGTCTGGTTTTGAGACTTAGTTATGTGTTTTCTCATTTCAACTGTGGCGGGGGCCTGTTAGCGCCTGCACGGATTACCTCCTCTGAGCTGGGTGAGGTGGGACAGGGGCCGCGAGCAGTGGTAGGGATGGTGACCCAAAAGCTCTTTCTTGTGAGCTGGGAGTAGTGGGAGGGATGGTGGCTGGGAAGTCCCTTCCTCTGGACCAGGAGCAGTGGGATGGCGGCTCAGAAGCCCCTACTTCTGGGCCGGGAGCAGTGTGAGGAATGGTGGCCCAGGTGCGATTTCCTCTGGGCCAGGAGCAGCAGGACAGAAGGTGGCCCAAAAGCCCTTTCCTCTGGGCTGGGAGCAGCGGGAGGGATGGTGACCTGGAAGCCCCTTCCTGTGGATCAGGAGCATTGGGACAGCGGCTCAGAAGCCCCTACCCCTGGGCTGGGAGTAGCGGGACTCAATACCTTGGTCTGGTGGTCTGGTGTCCTCTGCATCTTTGTAGTGTGGAACCAGGTGACTGCCTGTCTGCAGCGGAGTGATTTGGCATCTTCCGCGGGACCCAGGACCTCGGTAGGGCTTGGGCAGACCTGCCTGTCTGCAACCGGGTGATTCGGTGTGTTCCACGGGACTCAGGACCTTGGTAGGGCGTGCGCAGACCTGCCTGTCTGCAGAGGGCTGATTCGGCATGTTCCGTGCAACTCAGGACCTCGGTAGGGCGTGGGCCGACCTGCCTGTCTGCAGCGTGGTGATTTGGCATGTTTCGCGCCACTCGGGACTTTGCTAGGGTCTATTTATTCTAATGATAATAAATTTTGGCTCATTTCCAGTATGGAATTATTAATAATGAAGTTATGATATTAATTTTCATGTCTTTTAGTTGTTTCTGTTGTGTATATACCTAAGATTACAGCTTCTGTTTGACAAAGAATGCATATTTTTGATGTTATTGATAATGATAGTTTTCATAAGTGATTGACAGATTTTATTTTCCTCAGCACTGCAGGAGAATCCAGTTGTTTGACATCTTTGCTTAATCTTGGTATTGTCCATCTTTTTAGTCAAAAGCATTCTGGTCCATAACATCTTGTAATTTTAATGGACATTTTTCAGAGACTAATGAGACTATCCTTTTTTATATATTTTTGTTCATTTTGATATATTCTGTAAAGTAGTTGTGTGAAGGTCTTTTACCTATGTTTTTCTGAAAAGCTGTTTTCTCTTTTCTTTCTTTCCTTCTTTTTTTTTTTCTTTCGGTACCAGGGATTGAACTCAGGCCTTGTGCTTGCCAGGCAGGCATGGTGCCACTGAGCTACATCCCTGGCCCTATTTTTTCTTTTCTTATACCTTGTAGAAATTTTTATGTATCCTGGTTACAAACTACTTTTGTATTATGTTGCAAACGATTCCCAAAGTCTGTGGCTTACTTTTCTTTATGGCATCCTTTGATGAACAGAAATCTTTAAATTTAATATGCCAGAATTTTCAGTAGTTTTAGTGTGTGTGTGTGTGTGTGTGTTCTGTTCAAGAAATGTGTCCATACCTTGAGGTTATATATATTTTTTCACATATATATCTTCTTAAAGTTTTATCTGTTTTGCTATTCACATTTAGATTTACAATCTACTTTCTTATCTTTTGGTGAGTGTAGTGCTGGAGATTGAATTCAGGGATTCATGTATGCTAGGCAAGTAGCTCTAACACTGGTCATGTCCTTGGCTCTACAATTCACTTGGGACTGACTTTTTTCAATGCTAGGGAGCAAATCCAGGGCCTTGTATTTGGTAGGCAGATGGTCTAATGCTGAGCTACACCCTTAGACCTGGAATTGATTTTTTTATACAGTGAGATATACAAGTCAAGCGCCACCATTTTCCATATAAGTATTCAACTGATCTAGTACCATTTATTATGAGGGCTTTTTCTCAGCTTTTCTACATTGTCACCTTTATCATCAATAAAACGTCTGTGTACATGCTTCTAAATGCTTCTGTCGGCCTATTTATCTTTAGTCCATTTTCTGTTGTTATAACAAAATGACCAAAGGTAGGTTTTTTACAAAGAAAAAAACAGTTTGTTTAGCTTTCAGTTTTGGAGATTTAAGAGCATGGCGCCAGCATCTGTACAGGTCTGGTAAGGGCCGCCTTGGCTAGGTTACAATATGATGGAATAGTGGAAAGGAGAGGACCACATGAACAAGAGGGCAATTTTTGCTGCTGTTCCCTTGCTGTGTAACAACCTACTCTTGTAACAACTAACTCTGTGGGAGTGGTAAACAAAAACAACTCATTCTCTCTGAGATTTGGAATCCAGACACTGAAAAATAACAACTTGGGGAATTAAACAGAGAGAAATAGTTCCCTGGGAACCAAGAAGGATCTGACAGGAAAATTAAAGCCTACAGAGAAATTGAACAAGCAGAACATAACATGAGGAAGGTAAGATACAATCTGCACTTTTCCCCCTGGCTTCTACCTCATAGCTTCTGTGAGAGAGAGACCAAATCTATGGAGACAAAATGAAAGCTTGGGCCTCCAGAGAGGGTTTCAGGGAAAAACAGCAATGGAATGGACCAGTGCGTTCTGTGGTCTTCAGGGAGAGCATAGGATTCCACTCCTATGTGAGTCCTTCCAAAGGAAACAGCTGAGGAGTGACTCCAGACCAAGCACCTGCAATATACACTGGAGAGAGTGCTTGGTCAGATGCCCTTCCAGGGAAGGGTTCGTTATTTGAACCCGGGACTCAGAGAGCAAGCTCAGGATGGCATCACATCAGGGCTCCCAGTGTTACATTCCCACAGTGCCTGGGTAAGAGACAGCAACAGTAGACAGCAGTATTCAGGGAGTCCTGGTCAGATTTGAAAGAGATGCTATGAGGGGTTTAAGCTAAATGACACAGACACTGCCCACACAGACAGAGGTCAGGGTCAGCTTGAATTGTGCTGGACTTGAAAATCATGATGTTGGCACCCTCATTCTAATTCTACTGCCTGCTGGTGATCACATCCAGCACAGATCTGGGGTCTAACTGCCTTCTTTATCTACCAGCATGGCAGAGATATACCTTGACTTGGACACTGCCCCCATATTGTAGATCCTGGAAAAGAAACCACACATACAAAATAACAGAGAAATTTCTTTTTTTGTTGTTTTGTTTTCTTTTTTGTTTCTTGTGTGTGCACTTTTTAGGGCTTTTCCCTCCTCCTTTTTCTTTTCTGTCCTCCTTTCTTTGTCAGTTTATTGGGGCTTGGAGAATTTTATTTTGTCCTTCTTTGATTCTTATCTCTTTTTGTTACTTATTTCTTTCTCTTTTTTCGTCTGCCTCTTTAAGGCTTTTTTGCCATTTTCTCCCATTTTTTACTCACTATATAATTGTTTCTTTTTCTTTTGTCTTCTTTCTCAGCAGTTTTTTCTCTTACCATTATCTAATTTTATAAACATCCTTTTACTTAGCAATAGGATCTTTTGTATCACTTCTCTCCTCCTCATATCATATAGTTTAAGGTTCCAAATTTTTCCTTTTGTACTACCCTCTTTCCAAACCCTATATCATTGATAGCATAACCACAAAGCTTCATTAATCTTTTGTTAGTTAATTCTGTAAAACTACTGTTGAATTCTTTTGCACCATTAGCAGAGATATAGCTGTTGCATTTAATACATATTGTCTGTAAGGCAATACCTGTGTTAACTTAATGTTGACACCGTAATTGTGGATTTTTTTCTCTTAAGGGTTGTACAAAACTGGTTCTTATGGTATGTTAATATCCAGGTGTTTTGTTTTGTTTTGTTTTGTTTTTTGGTACCGAGGATTGAACTCGGGACTTTGTGCTTGTGAGGCAGGTGGTGGAACCACTGAACTAATCCCCGGCCCTGTTAATATCTAGTTTGTATTGGGACAATACTACTTTAGCCCATTCACTTGACAATACAAGAATTACATAAGTGTTGCTATTTCTCTATAAGCCAACACTCAGATTACCCTTGTGACATGAACAATACTAGAGTACATTCTCAGAGAACTAAAATGTTGAGCTAATTACACTGCATCCTCCCCTTGTAAATAAACCCATGTGGTTGGGTATTGGGCCTGAGACAAAGCACTATAGTTAGCCACATCTAAAGTATGCCGTATAAAAGTAACTAAAGAGATCTTTATACTAGCAACAAAATTTTTACACTATAAGCATCAACAAACCTCAATACAAAACAATACAAATATGAGAAGATAAGTCAACAGAGTACCTCCCCAAACTCCCAAATCCCCCCTCAACTCACCCAAAGGCAATCCACAGAGTACCATGGGGCAGAATAGCATAAGCCACACATGTGAATTACTTGAGACAATAACAGAAAAGGTTAGAAAGACCAAAAAGGTACTTGGCAAGATCATAGACAATATAACTAAATTGATAATGGAAGTAATAATAAATGATTCAGGAGAGTTCAGATGACATTAATAAAAAGCTAGATGAGCTAAACAAAATGCTACAAAATGTGAAGGACCAGTTTAGGAAAGAATTACGGTCCATTAATGAAAGTGTTCCAATCAGAAATCCAGGAGATTAAAAATTATATTGTGAGGACATAATTTCAGAACTACATGACAATGATCTCTTCAAAGACCAACTACTCCAAGATATCTTAAAAGCAACAGGAGAACATGAAAAATGGATACAATAGAAGCTAGATGACACAAAGAAGACTAACATTAGAGTAATTGAAATAAGGGAAAACTTAGAAGATAATACAGATGGTATAAAAAACCTCTTCATAGAAATAATGGCAGAAAATTCCCCAAATACAGGAGAAGAAATAAAGATACTGATAAGAAAGGTATACAGAGCTACAAATAGCCATTACCAGAAGAGAATCTTTCTGAGCCACATTATACTCAAATTACTAGAAGTGTCCATCACAGAGACAAATCTTATAAAGGTAAACTCATTAGCATCACAGTAGACTTCTCTATACAATCTTTAAAGGCCAAGGGTGCCTGGAGTAAAGTGTTTCTAGCCCTAAAAGGTAACAAGTTCCACTTCCTATTTATGTATCCTACAAAACTTTCTTTCAAAATTGATGGTGAAATAAGGGAATTCTATAACAAGGAGAACCTCAGAATAAATCCTTCAGCCTCCTAATGTGGACTCCCTTAGGAGTCCACATTAGGAGGCTGAAGGATTTGTGATAGAAGACCAAGGGATCTGGTCTGTGAGATTGAAAGGTCAGTGCTAGAAGCCAAGTAATGTGCACCAGCAAACTGAGAGGCTGGGGATGGAAGCTGAAGAATCTGCACTGAAAGCCAGGAGATGATGCCCAAGGTGAAGGTTAAGACCAGAGTTCCTCTGAAGAGAACATAAGCCATCCTTGGTGACAGCAAGGACCAGAGCTCCTCCAAAGAGAACAGCCGAAGCTCCTCCAAGGGAAATCAGCTTCAATGAAGCTCTTCCAAGGAATCCTGACCCCCATTCCCCTTTTATAACATTCTGACAACAATCCTTCTTAAAATGGGTCTACCATGACCAGAACCATGCTGACTCAATTCATCTGGGTGTTCTTCACTTAAGTTGACAATCAATTAACCACCACCAATTCCAATAAGTCAAAAAGAATAAAAATACATGGTGGTATGAGTAACTAAGGTAAAAGGAAAAAAATAAGGAAATCTGCAGCAGGAAATGAATGCAATGGCAGGAATAAAACATTACCTCTAAGTAATAACTTTCAATGTGATTGTTCTAATTTCTCAATGTAAAGACACCACTTGCAGAATGGATCATAAAACAAAATGCAACAATATATAATATGTAACATTTAATTTAAGAAGCTCACAGATTAACAATCAAAGGATGGAAAGTGATATTCTATGCAATGGGAACATAGAAAAGCAGGAGTAGTATCCTAATTTCTGATCAAGTAGGTTTCAAGCCAAGTTGATGAGATAAGACAAACAAGATCACTATATATTATTGGTTAAATGAACAATTAAACAGATAACAATTACAAACATAGCACCAAACACTGGCACACCAAAATTCATAAAACAAACTCTAATGGACATGAAAAATCACATAAACAATATAGGTGTGACAAAAAATGAAAGAAATACCAGAGCTGAGCAGAAGCTTCAAACAAATGGACTTAATAGATACTGTACAGTGTTTCATCCAACAACAACAATATAAATTCTTCTTAGGAGCACATGGAACTTTTTTGAAAATAGGCCACATCCTACCCCATAAAAGATGATTGAGTAAATGCAAAAGAATTTGTATTATCCTTTGCATATTATCCAATCATAGTGTATTGAAATTAAAAACCAATGGCAAAAGAAACCACTAAAACTATGCAAACACTTATAAATTAAATAATATCCTCTTGAATAATCAGTGGGTCAGAGATGATAATAAGAAATTAGACACTTCCTGCAGTCAAATGATAATGCCAGTACAACATACTGGAATGTATGGGACACAGTGAAAGCAGTCCTAGGATGGAAGGTTTATATCAGTGAGTTCTCTCACCAGTGAAAAACAGTGAGCTGAAATAGCCTAATGATGCACCTCAAGATCCCAGAAAAACAAATATCTAAATGCAAAGCTAGTACAAGGAAGTAAACTATAAACAGCAGTGCAGAAGTTAATGAAATTGTGACTAAGAAGCAATACAATGAATAAGAGTTGGTTTTTTGAAAGAATGAATAAAGTCGACAAATCCTTAGCAAATTTTACCAAAATAAGGACAGAAAAGACCCCAAATCATCCAATTAGAAGTGAAAAATGAGAAATAACAGTGGATCTGGCTAAAATCCAGATCATCAATTTTACAAGTTGTATCTAGATGTTCTCCCAAAGATCATCTAGATGTTCTGCCTTGCCTTGAACTGTTTCTTCTCTGCCATGCCACCTAACTGAAACCTCTACCAATTGTGAGCTGAAATAAACCTTTCTTCCTTTAACTTTTGGGTGTTGGGTATTTTTGTCCCAGCAATTTCAAAAGTGACTAACATAGATTTTGGTACCAGGAATGAGGTCATTGCTGTGATACTAACCTGGCCATGTGGTTCAGAAGCGTTTTTAATTGGCTGCAAGAAGAGTTTAGAAAGGTTTGAAGATTGTGGCTGAAGAAGCAGCACTGAAATGCTAAGCTGAACTTGAGGGGAAATTCTGATCAGAGCTCCAGAGGACTAGAATGCTGATAGAAGTTCATCCAATAATGATCAAGCTCAGGAGGTTTCAGTTAGCTAAAAGGACTGTATTGACCATTTAACTCCATACCATGTGTATTATGCTTTGACATAAAGTTTGTTTGCATTTTGTTCTTTTCCAGAAACTGAAATGTAGGGCAGTACAGTAAAAAAATCTCGTGAGAGAAATCTCAGAGAAGTAGAAAGTTGAGGTGGTGGCATGGTTAATGTTGGGGGCTTTTAGTCAGATATATGTTGAGAATAAAGAACAATGGGATCAACAGAATTATTTAAAAGGTTTTGATTTTGGCTAGACAGAAAACTATAGTAAAATTATGGGCTGCAAAGATGGAGGAGAAGTTCGCTGCTGAAAAGGAACAGGACTGTAGAAGAGATGGCCTGAGGACATAACAAGAAGCAGCAGTACTTCAGCATTTCCAGCCTCAAAATTGCAAAGGTGAAAGACTTCCCTTTGAGAAGAAATCCCCAGAGCACTGTGTTCCTAAATGGCTTGACCTAGAGAATTTGTTCTTCAGGATTGGGTTCATAGTACTCACCAATCCAGGCACTCTACCTCTATAGCCAAGAAAAAAGGAAGCCTGACTACTGCTTCAATTGGTGGCAGACCTTGACATCATCCATGTGTTGCTGGTTTTAAGTGGATGAAGAATGTAAGAATTCGTGGGTCAGGAAGGCTTCCACCCAGATTTCAGAAGGAGCTTTCTTGGCTATGAGTGCTACTTGCCCTATGGGTATGTAATCTGGATAAAATATAAGGGACAGGAAGAGAGCTGCTGTGGTTACTTGCTGCTTTCTTACTACTTCACTGCTTTGCTGCCTTATGACTAGCCTGCTTTCATGTGGACTCTTTTTCCTCTGCATTGCCCTTCTTTTATGCCACCCTGCCTTAGAACCAACCAACTATGAAATGAAATCTCTGAAACTATGAGGTACAATCAACCTTTCATCCTTTAACTTTGGATATTATGTATTTTGTCTCAACACTGAGAAAATTAACTAAGTAAGACACCTTTTTTTTAGATATCTTTGTTTTATTTGTGTGAATGGGTCCTCCCTTTTATCTCTGTGTCTTGTTTTTTCACTCTTTCACTGTGTTTGCTGAGTATATGTGTTCTCTTTTCCTCTATTTTAATCTTCATTCTCTTCTATTTATCCTTATTCCAATTATTTGTAAGTTTAAATTTATTGGTACGTGTTAGGTATACAATATAATGACATTCATTGTTGGAAATTTGCACCTTTACATAATCTTAGTTCTTATTTTTCCCCATTCCCCTGCCCTCCCTTCAACCTCTCCACCCATCCCTATTTACAAAGACTTTGTTTCCATTTTTTCATTTTCTCATATTCCATTCCCTTCTTTCCTTTCCCCTACCCCTCCCACTTCCCCTTCCCCTTTGCCCCTTTTCTTCCTATTTCACATCATCTATTATGCCTTTTAGTTCTTATTTACACTTTCAGTTTCTCACTAGAGAAACAATTCAGTATTTACACATGTGTGTCCTATTTATTTTACTTAAGAGAATCACCTCAATGTGCATCCATGTAGCTATAAAGGTCTCTAATTTCTCATTTTTTATGGCTGAGTAGTACTCCATTTTATAAAAAAAGCCCACATTTTCTTGATCCAGTCTCCAATTGATGGGCATTTGGGCTGTTTCCAAGTTTTACCTATTACAAATTGTGCTGCTATGAACATGGGTGCACATATTTCATTGTGGTATGATTCTTTTAATTCTTTGGGGAAGATCCCCAGCAGGGAAATAGCTGGGTCAAATGGGACTTCCAGTCCTAGTTCTTTGAGGCATCTCCATACTGATTTCCACAGTGGTTCTACCAGTCTATATTCCCACCAGCAGTGGAGCAGGGTTCCTCTTTCCCCACTGCTACATCAGCATTTGTTATTGGTTGATTTCAAGATAACAGCCATTCTTTCTGGAGTGAGGTGGAATCTTAGCACTGTTTTCATTTTAATCTCTTGAATGACCAGTGATGTTGAACATTTTTTCATATGTTTATTTGCCATTTCTACTTCTTTGTGTGAGAAATGTCTGTTCATTTCAGATGCCCATTTTTGGATTGGGTCTTTAAATTTGGGAGGTCTGATTTTTTTTAAGTTCTTTATAGATTCGAAATAGCAGACCTTTGTCTGATGAGTGGCAGGTGAAGATTGTTTCCCACATTGTGGGTTGTCTCTTCACTCTGTTAGTGGTTTCTCTTGCTGTGCAGAAGCATTTTAATAAGAAGAGATCCCCCTTGTTGATTGTTTGTGCTAGTTCATGGGCAACTGAAGTTTTGTTCATAAAATCTTTTCCTATGCCAATGTCTTCAAGATTTCTACCAAACCTCTATTCCAGCCAATTTAGCGTTTCTATTTTAATATTTAGATCTTGAATCTGTTTTGATTTTAGTTTAGTGCATGGTGAGAGATATAGGTCTACTTTTAATCTTTGGCAAGTTGAAACCCAATTTTTCCAGCACTATTTATTAAAGAGGCTATCTTTTCTCCAGTGACTGTGTTTGGCTCCTTTGTCAAAGATGAGGTGGCTGAGTGTGTCTGGCGTTGTTTCTGCATCTTCTAATCTGTTCCACTGGTCCTCGGGTGTGATTCTTTGCCAATACCATGCTGTTTTATCACAGTAGCTTTGTAGTATAGTTTCAAGTTGGCAGTTGTAATACTCCCTGCCATGTGTCTGTTACCTAGAATTGCTTTTGCTCTTATGGGTCTCTTCTTGTTCCAAATGACTTTTTGGATTGTTTTCTCAAGGTCTGTGAAGTATGCTGCTGGGATTTCAATTGGGATTGCATTGCATCTATACAGCAGTTTTGGAAGCATGGCCAGTTTCACTATGTTGATCCTTCCTACCCAGGAGCAGGGGATGTCTTTCCAATTTCTAATATCATCTTCAATCTCTCTTTTCAGAGTGCTATAGTTTTTCGTTGTTGTTGTTGTTCCAGTGATCAAACTCGGGTCCTTAATCCTTGAGCTTACGAGGCAGGTGGTGGAACCAGTGAGCTAAATCCCCAGCCCTAGAGTGCTATAGTTTTCAGAGAAGAAGTCTTTGATTTCTTTTGTTAGGTTGATTCCTAGGTATTTCATTTTTTTGGATGCTATTGTGAAAGGAATTGTTTACCCTATTTCTCTTTCAGTGTCTGTTGCTCATGTAAAGGAAAGCTGTTGATTTTTGCATGTTGACCTTATATCCAGCTACTCTACTGAATTTGGTTATTAAGTCTAGAAGCCTTTTGGTAGAGTTCTGTAGGACTTCTATATAGAGTATTATGTCATGTGCAAATAATGACAATTTGCCTTCTTCATTTCCTATTTTTATAGCTTTTATTTCTTTCTCTTGTCTAATTGCCATGGCTAATGTTTCCAAAATTGTATTGAACAGAAGTGATAGTAGTGGACATCCTGGTCTTGTTCCTGATCTTAGTGTGAAGGATTTCAGTTTTTGTCCAATTGTTTTTTTCTCCTGATACTATTATCTAATATGCTAATTTTCCTTTACTCCTTAATAGGACCATTTTGGTCAATCTTATCATCATCTTTTTTCTCTTCCATCATTTAAGTTTTCATAACCAATTTGTTTTTTATCATGGACCCATGGACACATGATTTAACCTTACAATTCTGTAGCTAGTTGTTTGTATCTTACTATATTATGTCTAATAATATTCTGGTAGAAGGAGGTAAAATTGCTCTATAGAATATATATTTGCTATATATAAATACCTGATTCATCTTAGAATTTGTTCTATAACTACTGATCTTGTTCCTATGGTTATAAGTGGTACAGTGGTAGACTTTGTCATTATGCTCCATATGCTTGATACTGTTGTTATTGTTGATTGTAATACATTAGCCAAGAGGACATAGTTATTATATTTAATTGGTGTTCCTTTCATGCCAACCTTCAGACTGTGTGGGGATTATAAATATTACTACTGTTCATTACTAAAAACTGGGTATTATACCAAACAGGCTGCAACATTTTCTTTGTAATGAACAAAGGTGGTAGGATCCAGGGACAGATCTGAAGGGCAGTATCTAGCTAAGCCTTGCCTTGAGGACATCTGTGAAAAGTTGATGCTCTTACAACAGAAATAATTCTCTTTGCAAAACATAGTAAGAGATACCAAATCATGTAACATCAATTACAGAAGGGGTAAATACTATCACTGAATGTGCAAACCGTTAAGACCAGCAGGCTTTTGACTAAAATATTTCAAGCCCTAAGAGTAAATGTCTTCCAACCCAGATGAACTTGTTCAGTAACAATATCCTTCAAAATATATGGAGAAAGAAGATATTTTCATGGGAAAGACAAGCTAAACCAGCACTCCACTAAATAATTAAAAATATTCTTTCTTTCTTTTTTACTTTTGCTTAAATTCTTTTATTGGTATATTTTAGGGATACAGTACGTTTACACTTATCATTGTTTCCTTGTACCTGTACACGTTGCATCCTGGTTCTTATTTTTTCCCCATTACCTCTGCGCCCTTCACACCCTCCACCCTTCCCTATTTACATAGACTTTGTTTAAATTTTTTTCTTTTCTCACAATTTTTCCTTTCCCTTCTTTCCTTTTCCCTTCCCCTCCCACTTCCCCTACCCCTTTGGACCTTTTCTTCCTATTTCAAATTATCATTTTTTTTTTTTTTTGGCACTGGGGATCGAACTTGGGTCCTTGCACTTGCACAGCAGGTGAAGAAACCACTGAGCTAAATCCCCAGCTCAGTTATTCATTTTAATCCTTATTTACACTTTTAGCTTCTCACACTAGTGAAACTATTCGGTATTTACACATGTTTCTTATTTATTTCACTTAAGAGTATGGCCTCAATATGCATCCATTTAGCTATAAATGTCTCTAGTTTCTTGTTCTTTATGGCTGAGGAGTACTCCATTTTATAATAAACCCACATGTTCTTTATCCAGTTTCAAGTCAATGGGCAGTTGCGCTGTTTCCAAGCTTTAGCTTTTACGAACTGTGCTGCTATATTAAGAATATTCTTGCCATGCATAGTTACACATGCCTGTAATTGTAGCATTCAGGAGGCTGAGGCAGGGAGATTGCCATGAATTCGAGGCCAGCCTGGGTTGCACTGTGAGTTCCCGACCAGTCTGAACTGCATAGCAAGACCCTACCTCAAACAACACAAACAAAATAATATTCTTGATAAAGCAAATGAAACTGACACCGCTAAAAATGCAGAGGAAATGAAAATTCCAAGTAAGGCTAACGGATAAACAACAAAAAACTGAAAAGATAAGAAAAAAGATTCAGCAAAAGATAGAGAAGACAATGACAGTAAGTAATCAAGACGTCTCAGTAATATCTCCCAAAGTTAAAACCTTCAGTTCTCCAATGGGAAGACAAAGATTGAGAGACTAGATCAAAAAACATTGTCCAATAGTCTGTTGCAGTTGAGAAGCTTATCTAATACCAAATGATACTTATAGACTAAATATTAAAGAACAGAAAACAATATTTCAGGTACCAGAAGCCTAAAACAAATAAGGGGTAGTATTTCTAATATCAAACATGGTAAATTTTACTGTACAACTAATTAGAAGAGACAAAGAATGCCACTACTTATAAGTTGTGGGAACTATCCAACCAGAACAGATAACATTGAGTACTGGAGCACCTATTTTTATAAAATAGAAAGTGCTGAATTTAAAAGATAAAAACACTAAAACATTCATAGTAGGGGATTTTAACATTACACTTTTGCAAAGAGATGGCTCAAGTAAATAAAAACAATCAATAAAGATTTACCAGAGGCGAACCACACTTGGAACATGTGGATTTAATAGATATGTACATAGTACTCCAACCTTCTCCAACACAGTATACATTCTTTTCTGCAGCACATGTTATTTTTTTAAAAATAGATCATATACTAGTCTACTAAGCCTCCTTAAGGAAATATAAAAGAATTGAATTTACTCTATGTATATTATCAGCACTATGCAAGGAAAATAGAAATCAACAATGGGAGAAATTATGGAAAAGTTAAAACCTCCTGGAACATTAAAAACACACTCTTAAACAACCAGTGGTTCAAGGAAGAAGTTAAAAACTTTCTGAAAGTTAATGAAAATGACTTCTGAACTCTCTGACACCTTTAGAACACTATAAAAGGAGTTCTAAAAGGAAAATTGCAATCATTGCTCACATTAGGAAAACAGAGCAAACCCAAATAAATCTCCTTGAAAAATATTAAGATACTTGGGAAACAAGAATAAACTAGTTCTAAACCAAAATTAAGGGAATAAATTATAAAGATGAGAGTGGAAATCAAAGGAATGGTTCTTTGAAAAAATAAATAAAGAAAAAACCTTCGCCAGAGTTAGAAAAGATTCACATTGATTCAATTGTATATTAAAAAGGAGAAATCACAACAAACATTGTCAAAAACCAGAAGATACCTGAGTTCGATCCCCAGGACCAAAACAATACAAAACAAAAAAACCCAAAATAAAACCAGAAGATAGTAATGCTTTGAAAAATTATACTCCAACAAATTAGCAAATTTTGAAGAAATGGACACATTCCTAAACTCACACACATTACCAAAGGAAACCCAAGAATACATAAATATGCTTAACAACCCAATAACATGCAATGTAATCAAAACAATAATAGTTTACCAACACAAAAAACTCAAGACCTGATGGATTCACTGCTGATTTCTATAAAAACAAAGTTATTATACCACCCATATTCCTGAAGCTTTTCAAAGAAATGAAAGAAATGGAGTGCACCCAAATTCATTTATGGAAGCCAATATCACCTAGATTCCCAAACTGGGTAAAGACCCAGATAACAGCAAAACTATATGCCAATGTCTTTTAATGAATACACAATAAAAAATCTTCAATAAGACATTAGCAAGTAGATTGCAGCACATCATCAAAATGATCATAGATCATGGGCCAGGGATTTAGCTCAGTGTTGCTGCTACCTGCCTTGCAAGCACAAGGTCCTGAGTTTGATCCCCAGGTAAAAAAAAAAAATCATAGATTGTGACCAAGTAGAATTCATCCCAGAGATGCAAGTATAGTTCAAAGTATGTAAGTCAATAATAGAAGTAAATTTTGAAAAACCACATGATTATATCAATAGATGTAGAAAAAGGCTTTTGACAAACTCAAATGTCCCTTTATGATAACCCAGAGTAAAACAGGTTTACAAGGGACATATGTGGATTTGGTAAAAAGCATTTATGACTAAGTGACAGGTAGCATAATATTAAATGGGGAAAAAACTAAAAGCATCTACATTAAAATCAGAAACAAAGCAAGGATGCCCACTGTCACCACTTATATTCAATATAATACTTGACACATTAGCCAGAGGAATCAGTCTTGAAAAAGAGAAGAAAGGTACACATAAGAAAGGAAAAATTCAAATTATCATTATTTGTAGATGACAGTGTACTTTAAAAAGAAGACCCAAGGAACTCCCCCCAAAATACTTAGAACTAAAAGTCAACTTCAGCAACCTAGCAGTATATGAGAGTAACATATAAAAATGATTATCATTTGTGCACACCAATAAGGAACTCAATGAGAAGGAAATTATGAAAACAATGTCATTCACAATAGCTTCAAGAAAAATGAAATACGAATTAACATAACCAAGGAGGTGAAAGACCTCTCCATAAAAACAAACAAAAAAAAAACGAAAACAAAGCAAAACAACAAAAAAAACAACTACAGCACTCTGAAAAAGGAGATTGAAGAGGACATCAAAAAATAGTAAGACTTCTGCCACCTGCCTTGCAAGCGCAAGGTCCTGAGTTCGATCCCTGTTACAAAAAAAAAAAAAAAACCTTCAAAAAAATAGAAAGATGTCCCTTGCTCCTGGATAGGCAGCCTGGTATTGTCAAAATGGGCATACTCCCAAAATTGTTATACAGACTTGATGCAGTCCCAATCAGAGTACCAATGACATACCTTACAGACCTATAGAACACACTCCTAAAATTTATATGGAGGCAGAAGAGACCTAGAATTGCAAAAGAAATTTTGGACAAGAGAAAAATATGAGGTCTTACAATAACAGACTTGAAGGTATTATAGAAAATAATAGTGATAAAAAACAGCATGATACTGGAACAAAAACACATAATGTGTATCAATGGAATAGAACAGAGGATACATAAATATCCTCAGACACATTCAGCTATTTTACTTTTCATAAAGGGTTCAGATACATACATTGGAGGGAAGATGACATATTCAACAAGTTGTGTTCAGAAAACTAGTTATCTTTTTGGAGAAGATTGAAGCTGCACCCTTATTCCTCATTGTGTAGTAAATGAAAATAAAAATTGACCAAAGATCTAAACATTAATACAGAAAAAGTCAACCTACTGGAAGATAAAGTAGATAAAGCACTTGAGCCATAGATGTAGGAAAGAATTTTCTAAACAACATCAATTGTACAAGCATCATCAGCAAGAATCAACAAATGGGATTATATGACACAAAAAGCTTCTGTACACCAATAGAATCAATTAATAGAGTGAAGAGACAACCTACAGAATGGCAAACAATCTTTGCCAGCTACTCCTTCCTCAGAGTACTAATATCTAGACTACATAAAGAACTGAAAAAATATTCAACCATGTAAAATTAAAAACAGTGAATGGGCACGTGTATTGAACAGATACTTCACAGTGGAAGAAGTAAGGAAGGCTAAGAAATATATAAGAAATATTCGTTCTCGCTATCCACTAGAGAGATGCTAATTAAAATAATGATAAGATTCCATCTTATTTCACAAAGTGTAGCAATCATTAAGAAATCAAAAAATGCTGGCATGGGTATGTTGAAAATAGAACCCTTTCATATTGATGGTGGGAATATAAACTAATAGAATCATTATGGAAATCATTATGTAGATTTCTGAAAGAACTGAAGTTAGAAATTCCATATGATTTAGCTATCCCCCTTGTAGGTATTTTTCTTAAAGAGATTAAGATATCATTGTACAGTGATATAGGCATACTACTTTTAGAACAGCACAATTCATAAAATAGCTAAATTCTTGAAACAGCCTGTGTATGTACCAAAAGTCAACTGGGTAAAGAAAATGAGGTATCTATATATCACGGAATACTACTCACTTACAGAGAAAGGCAAATTTGGGACATTTTAAGAAAAATAGATGCACCTTTAAAATATAATGTTGCTTAAAATAAATCAGATACAGAAATTTTAAATACCATATGGTATCTCTCATCTGAGTAAGGCAAAGTCCAAACTAAGAGAGAAAGAAAGGAAAAATAGAATGAGACATGGCGATCTCTTTCTAATGGCAAGGGGTCCAGGGCACAAAAGTAGAGATCTGAGGGGAAGTGTATGAGGAAATAGGTAAGGCTGCCAGATACAAGGTTTTAATAACCTCAGTGAACATAGACATTATGTATCATAAGCATGAACTGAGATTAATAATGTCAAGAAGAATGAATGAGAGGAAAGGGGAATGAGAGCATAGGTGGGGAGTTTCAAAGGTGGCTTAATTTGGGTGTGTGAATGTGGCTTAAGGGCATGTTAACTGGGATTAAGGTTGTGATGCTCAGATTAAAGATGTCCTACTCTGGGTTTGCATGCCATCAATCAATAGGCTTACAGCCTGGATGGCATGTAAATGTAGAGAGGGAAAGCAGGCCTGCTGTGGCTTCTGCTGCTTCTGCTGCTTGCTTCTTTGCTGTCTACTGCCTGCTTGCCATGGACTGTTTCTTCTCTGCAATGCCACCCCTGCCATGCCACCCTGTCTTGGAGCCAGCCAATTATGGACTGAAACCTCAACAAACTGTGAGATGAAATAAACCTCTCCTGTTTTAACTTTGGGTTTGGCTGTTTTGTCTCAGGAATGACGAAAGTAACTAATACAGATTTTGATCCCAAGAGTGGAATCTTTTCTGTGTTGTTACCTGACCATGGGATTTAGTAGCCTTTGAAATTGGCCTGTGTGAAGGTTTAGAGATGTTGGTTGAAGAAGAACCTCTGGAATGCTGTGAGCTGAGCTTGCTGGGAAAGTCTGGACAAAGTTCAGAAGACCATAATGCTGACAGAAATGTAGCTGATAAAGATCATGCTCAACAGTCTTCAGTTAGGAACAAGGACTGCAAGATGATGTATGATATACTTTGTTAGAACATTTTTTGTGCATTTTGCCCACATCTAGATACTTTGCCTGAGCCTGATATTAAATGTGGTAGACTAATTAACCTTGCAGAAGAAATTATTAAGCATTGTAATTTTGAGGTTGTGGCATGACTACTGAAAAGAGCAAAGATCCTAGCAGAGTGATTTAAAACATTTTGGATTTGGCCCCAAAGGAAGATTGAAACTGGTACCATATCTTTTCCTATATACTATAGTAAAATAAAAGTTGATCAAAGATCTAAATATTAAAGCCAACACTTAAGCTGAAACAGAAAATTGCTAAAACTCTTGAGGACATAGGGCTGGGCAAAGACTTTTGGAATAGAATCCCATTTGTAGAAGAAATAATACCAACAATCAGTAAATGGGATCACATGAAATTAAAATGACTTTCCAGAACTAAGGAAACAACCAACAGCATGAAGAGACAACCCATAGAATGGGGGAAAAGCCCAGAGATAGATAGGGGCTTCCGGGCCACCTTTCCACCACTCCCAGCTCTTGGCCTTGATATGCATCCATTTAGCTATAAATGACTATAAATGACTGTAATTTCTCATTCTTTATGGCTGAGTAGTACTCCATTTTATAAATAAACCACATCTTCTTTATCTAGTTTCCAGTTGATGGTCACTTGGGCTGCTTCCAAGCTTTAGCTAGCACAAACTGTGCCACCAAAACCATGGGTGGACGTATATCACTGTGGTATGATTCTTTTAATTCTTTTGGGAAGATACCCAGCAGGGGAATAGCTGGGTCAAATGGGACCTCTAGTTCTAGTTCTTTGAGGTATCTCCATACTGTATTCCAGGTGTAGGGGGTGAAGGACGCACAGGTAATGGGGCAAAAATAAGTGTCAAGATACATCATGTACAGGTACAAACACCCAATGATAAATGTAAATGAATTGTATACCTAAAACGTACCAATAAAAGAACTTAAGAAAAAAAAAGTAGACCTATATCTCTCACCATGTGCTAAACTAAAATCAAAATGGATTCAAGATCTAAATATTAAAATAGAAATGCTGAATCAGCTGGAATAGAAGTTAGGTAGAACTCTTGAAAATCTTGGCGTAGGAAAAGATTCTATGAACAAAACCTCAGTTGCCCATAAAGCAGCACAAACAATCAACAAGTGGGATCTCTTCTTATTAAAAAGTTTCTGCACAGCAAGAGAAACCACCAGCAGTGTGAACAGACAACCCACAATGTGGGAAAAAATCTTCACCTGCCGTTCCTCAGACAAAGGTCTACTATCTTGAATCTATAAAGAACTTAAAAAGATCAGACCTCCCAAATTTAAAGACCCAATCCAAAAATGGGCATCTGAAATGAACAGACATTTCTCAGACAAAGAAGTAGAAATAGCAAATAAATACATGAAAAAATGTTCAACATCACTGGTCATTCAAGAGATGCAAATGAAAACAACCCTGAGATTCCACTTCACTCCAGAAAGAATGGCTGCTATCATGAAATCAACCAATAACAAATGCTAGCGGAGCTGTGGGGAAAGAGGAACCCTGCTCCACAGCTGGTGGGAATGTAGACTGGTACAACCACTGTGGAAATCAGTATGGAGATACCTCAAAGAACTAGGACTGGAAGTCCCAATTGACCCTGCTGTTCCCCTGCTGGGGATCTTCCCCAAAGAATTAAAGGAATTGTACCACAATGATACATGTGCACCCATATTCATAGCAGCTCAAATTTTAATAGGTAAAACTTGGAAGCAGCCCAAATGCCCATCAACTGGAGACTGGATAAAGAATATGTATTTTTTAAAAAAATAAAATGGAATACTACTCAGCCATCAAAAATGAGAAATTAGAGACATTTATAGCTAAATGGATGCACTTTGAGGCAATACTCTTAAGTGACATAAACAGGATTCACATGTAAATACCGAATAGTTTCTCTAGTGTGAGAAACTGCAAGTGTAATAAGGACTAAATGTATAATAGATAATGTGAAATAGGAAGAAAAGGGGCAAAGGGGAAGGGGAAGTGGCAGGGGTAGGGGAAAGGAAAGAAGGGAATGGAATTAATATGAGAAAATGAAAAAATGGAAACAAAGTCTTTGTAAATAGGGAGGGATGGAGGGGTTGAAGGGAGGGCACAGGAAGGGGGAAAAATAAGAACCAAGAGAGATTATGTAAAGGTGCAAATTTCCAATGAAGAATGTCATTATATTGTATACCTAAATTGTACCAATGATTAAAATGAATGATTTATAATACCAAATAGGAAGAAAGGGCCCAAAGATGTAGGGGAAGTGGGAGAGGCAGAGGAAAGGCAAGAAGGGAAAGGAAACATTATGAGAAATTGAAAAAATGGAAACAAAGTCTTTGTAAATAGGGAAGAGTGGGCAGGGAGTTGGGAAAAAATAAGAACCAAGATACATCATGTAAAATTAAAAGTTCATAATGATAAATATAAATGTATTGTATACCCAAAATATACCAATAAAAGCATTTAAGAAAACAAACAAACAAAGAATGGGGAAAAAATTTTCCAGCTACTCCTCAATGGATCAATATCTAGAATATAAAAATCTAGAAAGAAAATTAGAACCTCTCAATTTAAACACCCAGTAAAAAATGGCCTTCTGAAACGAAGAGGCATTTTTTAGATGAAGACATAAGGATTGCCAGTAAATACATGAAAAAATGTTCAACATTACTGGCCATTTGAGAAATGCAAATTAATTAATAATGAAATTTGATTGTATTTCAGAATACAGTCATCAACTAATCAACCAATGACTCTCATCAACAAATCAACCAGTGACAAATACTGGAGAGGATGTGGGAGAAAAAGGACCCCTTCAGTGGTGCGAGTGTAAACTGCTACAAGCATTTTGGAATTCAATACTGAACTTCCCAAAATTTATTTTTTAAGGAAATTCCATTTGACCTGGCTATTCCCATTGTAGGCATCTTCCTGAGTTAAAGACATCATATTTCATTTTATAGCAGCACAATTCATAGTAGCTAAATTTTAGAAGCAGACTGTAAATCCAACTGATGAATGGGTAATGAAAATGTGCTATTTATATACAATGGAGCACTACTCTGCCATAAAGAAGAATAAAGTTGAATTATTTGTAGGAAAATAGATGGACCTTCAGAGCATAACATTAAGTGAAGTAAGTTGTACACACAGGCTTGAATATTGCACGTTTTCTCACTAACGAGAAGTCCAGTACATAAAGTCCAAAATAAAAGATAGAGAAAATAAAAAGCAAAAATAATTATTGTAATCCTTCATGGACAATATATCAAAAGTAAAACTTCATTTAATATAATTGTGTTTCTTGTGTTTTATGTTTTTGGGCTTATTAGTCTAGCTGTTAATCTATATTTATAATTAAGTTGATAGTGACTTACAAAAGAAATAAATGAATCTGCAAAATGAGAATAAAAAAGGAGGCCAACTCAATGAAATATATAGGAAATGTAGAAATAGTTTGATCTACAAAGAAAATCAATGATATTAGTAAAAACATCTAGGCATGGAGCTGAATGCCTGTAATCCCAGTACTTGGGAGGCTGAGGCAGGAGAATTGCCTTGAGTTCTAGGCTAGCCTCTACTACATAGTGAGTTCAAGACCAGCCTGAGCTACATAGTGGAACCCTGTCTCATAAAAATATTAGTAAAAAAAATGAAAAGCCAATGAGAAAACAAAGGGAATAATGCAATCAAAATTAATCATTATTAATACAATTCATTGAGATTTAATGGGAAGTCCAAAAATTCCAGAAAAAAACATTGATATGGTGATGATTACACAGAAGTAACAGTAAAGCTATTAGAGACTAAAGCACGATTCATTCATTTTTTTTAAAAAAAAGAAAATGACATTGTAGGATGGGGATAGTTCTTAAAACTTGAGTATATTTGGGAAAAATAAAAGACCAGAAATGAAGGAAAGAGGGAACCATCTCTGCAAGAAAGGCATTAATTCTTTCTAGGGCTGGAGATTTAGCTCAGTGGCACTGTGCCTGCCTTGCAAGTGCAAGGTTCTGAATTCAATCCCTGGTACCAAAAAAATAAATAAATAAAGAAGCATTGATCCCTTCAAAAGGCTGCAGCATTTATAATTCCATTTTGTCACACTAGGCCCTACCTGTCAAAGGTTTCACTATCTTATCACTGCCACAGTGAGGATGAAGTCTATAGCGCATGAACCCTTTAAGGAGGACAAGCCACAAGTAAGCCATAGCACACCAGTACTACACTCTTAATCCCTCAATAATATAATCAACTGTAAATATATTGCAAAGCAAGTCCTTCCACCTTGTTCTCTTTTTAAGTATATTAGATATTTGTGGCTCTTCATATTTGCATGCATGTTCTTAGATTCAGTTTGTCGTAGTCCACAAAAAATTTAATAAACCTGCTGAGATTTTTATAGTGATTGCATTGAATCTAAAAATCAATTTAGTAAGATCTTACATCTTTCTAATGGTCAGTCTTTCAATCAATGAACATGATTGGAGTATTTTTGCTTTTCTGTTGTACGTGTGCTGATCCCCAAAGCACTTCCTAATAAAAGATCATCACGGTAATCTGTGACGTCCATTTTGTTTCACAGTAAATCCAACTTGGATGTTAGTTAATTTTTAATCAATTTTTAGAATTCTAGTTTATTTTTGTATATTGACTTTGTATCCAGGAATTTATTGGTCTTACTTATTAACCTTAACCATTTATCTGTGTGTTCTTTTGTTGTTGTTAATACAAGACAGGCTCTCCTAATGTAGCCCAGGCTGGCCTCAAATGAACAGCAGTCCTCCTGCCTCAGCCTCTTGAGTGCTGAGATTACAACCATGTGTTACCACACCAGGCTTTTATGGTCTTTTGAAGTTTATGGTCCACCTATACAATTAGATTTTGAAAATAATGTTATAAGAATTTATTATTTTACTTTTCAATCTGTAGCCTTTAAAAATTTATTTCTAAACTTGTTTACATATTTGAAACCTCATAGCAATGTTGAATAGAAGTTAATGATAGCAGGAATCCTTAGTGTTTTCTGGTCTGTGTTCTCTCAAATTGTGAAAACTTGGAAGGGCCACACTTCCCAAAAAGTGTTCTTAGAGGGAACACTTTCAACATTTCAGTTTTAAGTATGATGTTTGTTCATTTTTTAAAGATAAGCTTTATCAATTGTGAAAATTCTCTTCTAGTCCTACTTTAGTTAGGGTTTTGTTTTATTCATGAGTGGCTATATAAATATATTACATGGTTTTCTTGCATTTATTAAAATATATGATTTTTCTTTCTTATTCTGTAATGTGGACACACACACAGACATGTTAAAGGGTGTTATTAGAACAAAAGGAAGTTATTCCAGATGAAAGCTTGGGAAGGAATTAAAGAGTGATGAGCAGTTAAAACAGTTAACATAAACAAGGTGTGATACTGCACACCATGTAATCTCAGCACTGTGGAGGCCGAGGCAGGAGGATTAGAAATCTGAACACAGCTCAGACAATCGAGTGACTTAGTGAGACACTGATATGAAAAATTTAAAAAAATTGAAAAGGGCCCAATGTGAAAGCCACAGATACAATCCTAAGTTCTGAGAATAAAGGAGTTATACATAGGAGTAATAAAACAATAATAATGTGCGGAATAATTGGCTGTACAATATAACGGTGTATTTCACTTAGTATAATGTCATTTAGCATCATCCTTGTGGTCACAAATGATAGGATTTCCTTCTTTGTAAAAGATGAATAGTATTTTTTTATCCATCCATTGAGGGACATTTTGGTTGATACTGTATATTGGCTTTTATGAATAGTACTATAATGAACATGAGAATATAGATACCCCTTTCACCTAATGATGTCATTGCCCTTGGATATATATTCAATAGTGGAATTGAAGGAGCAAATAGTAGTTATACTTATTTTTTCATCTTTTTTCAGTAGTAGGATTAAATCCAGGGTCCTTACATTGAGCTACATCCCAGCTGCTTTTTATTTTTTAAAGTTTTTTTCTTTTTTTTCTTTTTCTTTTTTTGGTACTGGTGATCAAACTTGGGTCCTTGTGCTTGCACAGCAGACGGCGAAACCACTTAGCTAAATCCCCGGCCCAATTTTTTAAAGTTTTGAGATAGGATTTCACTAAGTTACCCAGGTTGGACTCAAACTTGTGATTCTCCTGCCACAGACTCCCAGAATACTGAGATTACAGATATGCAACACCACTCCTACCTACAATTTTTAATTTCTTGAGGAATACTGCTTTCCACAATGGCTTTACTATGTTACATTCTCATCAAAAGTATGCAAGCATTCCCTTGTCATACTCACCAATACTTGTGATCATTTAGTTTTTGAGAACAGTCTTTCAAACAGATGTTAGGTGATATCTCATTGTGGTTTTTATTTGCATTTCCCGGATGATTAGTAATGCTGAGTATTTTTTCATATACTTGTTATATGTTTTCCCTTCAATAATGACCATTTTAATTGGGTTATTTTCTTGCTATTGTTTGTGCTCCTATATTGTGGATATTGAAACCTTTTGACTATATAAATGTATGGATTGCAAATATATTCTCCCATTATATAAATTGTCTTTTCACTTTGTTGACTTTCTTTTGTTGTGCTGAAACCTTCTAGTTTGATTTAATCTCATTGTTTTATTTTTGTTTTGAGGGTCATATAAAAAAAATCATTGCCCAGATCAGTGTGATGGAGCTTTTCCTCTATGCTTAGTTCTAGCAGTCTTACAGTTTCAGGTTTCATAGTGATCCATTTTCAGTTAATTTTTGTATAAAGCGTGAAGCAAGTGTCTAACTTCATCCTTTTGCATGTAGGTGTATACTTTTGCACACAATTTATTAAAAGGATTGTCATTTTCCCATTGAGCATTTGTAGCACCTTTGTAAAAAGATCAATTGATCATAAATGCATGGATTTCTTCCTGGGCTATGTTTTCTATTGGTGTACATGTTTTTTGGTCTATGTATTTATTTTTATGCTAGTAACATACCATTTCATTACTATATCTTTGAACTAGATTCTGAAGTCAGATAATGTGGTGCCTCCAGTTTTTTTTTTTTAATTACTTTGGTCATTTGAGATCTTTTGTGATTTCATACATATTTTTGGATTGTTTGTTCTATTTCTTTGACAAATATAATTGGACTTTTGAAGGGGACTGCATTGAATTGGGTTATTTCTTTAGTTAGAATCGACAATTAAAAAATATTAATGCTCCCAATACATGAACGTGGGATATTTTCCCATTTATTTCTCTTCTTCAATTTCTTTCATCATTGTTCTATACTTTTCATTGCACTGATCTCTCACCTCCTTAGTTAAATTTATTCCCAAGTATTTGCTTATTTATTTTTTAGTAGGTATTGTCAAAATTCCTACATCTATCAAAATATTAAAATAGGACTTGAACCCCAGCACTAACCAAAAAAAAGAGTTTTCACCAATTCTACACCAAATATTTAAGGAATAACTATTACCAATATTATATAAACATTTACAGTCCATGTAAAAAAGAAACATTTTCAACTATTACAAAGACAGTATAACCTTGATATCCAAACTTGAAATAAAAGAAAATCACGTGCTAATCAGCTTAGGTGAGGGCCCCCTTGGTTGGGAAACAATATGAGGGAACAATGTAAAGGAAGTAATTGCACGCAGAAGAGAGTAATTTTGCATGCAGTTCCTTTCCTGCACAACAACCTACTCTTTTAAGAACTCACTCTGCAAGAAAATCATTAATCCCCTTCTGAGCATACCATCAAGTACTCAATTACCCCACACTAGGCCCTGCCTCTTAAAGGTTTCACCATATATTTATAGATGTAGAAGTTAAGACTCTAAATGAAATGTTAACAAAACAAATCCAGCCATATATAAACCAAGTAATACATCAGGATTAAGTGGAGTTTATACTAGGAGTGCAAGACTGCTTTAACATATTCCTGCCATTTTGACCTACTGATGGTACATGGATGACTATCCCATCAGAAAGCTTGAACTACCAGTGGTTAGCTATTTAACATCAGAAGATGGAGTTCAAATCAGAGCCGTAGTTCAGCAAGACATACAAATTATGGCCCAGTTGTGTGTGCGTGTGTGTGTATGTGTGTGTGTGTGTATGTATTGAAAGTCAAAACCAGGGTCTCATGCATTCTAGGCAAGTACTCCATCAGTGGTAATTTTTTATTTTTGATTGCAAGTATGTGTTTCATTTTCATTTTTGAAGAATACTTGGTATGGAATTCTAGGTTAGCAGTTTTTTTTTTCTTTCAGAATTTTGAAAATCCCTGTTATTGCCTTCTGGCTTTCAGTTTAACTGCTGGGAAATAACTGAAATCTTTATATTTGCTTCTCTGAAGGAAATTTCCTTTTCCTCTCACTGTTTTAAATTTTTTTCTTTGGATTTTAGCCATTTTGACATGATATATTTAAGAGTTGTTTTGTTGATGTTTCCAATGAAAATATACATAGTACTTGACTCTGTGGCTTATTGTCTTTTGCCAGTTTTTAAAAATTCTCAGCAGTCATCTCTTTCATTATTGTTTCTGTCTTATTTGCTCTCTTTTTAAGACTCAGTTACAACCTTACCTTATTCCTCTTGGGCTGCTTTAACCAAATAACACAAACTCAGCGGCTTATCAACAATAAAATTTTTTTTCCACTTTTCTGCAGGTGAGGAATTCTAAGGTCACAGTAATGGTAGATTTTGAGTCTGGTGAGGGCCCACTTCCTGGTTCACCTTTCTGCTGTATCCTCACATGGTGGAATGGATTTATAAGGAAACTAAACTCATTCATGCCCTCATGATGCAATCACCGTGCCACTCATATCTTAATGCCATCCATTGCATTTGTAATTATGTTTTAACATTTAAATTTTGAGGGAAAACAAACATTCAGATCATAGCAAACTTGTAATAATTTTCTTAATATTTGTTATATCTCTTATGTACTTTTTCTATATTGTAATTTTAAAAATCTCTTCTGGCTTTTTTCTGACATACCTTCTATTTTCTCCATCTTTTCTAATCTCCTGTTAGATTCACCCAATGAATTTTCAAAATCACTTTTCACATACTCTTTTATTGCTAAGAATTATGATTAGATCTTTTTTTTTCTAGCAGTGCTGAGGATCAAACTCAGGGCCTCACACACAGTCTGCAAGTACTGTATCACTCAGATACATCCCTAATCCTTGTTCCTTTTTGGAATATCATCTAGCATTTTGCCAAAATTCACAATCAAAACTTTTCTTTTTTTAATGTATAAATTGTACTTATGTGATAGTCTTCATTTGATAACTAAATTATTTCACTCCTTAAGCATAAGTTTTTATTACATATTATATCTTTTGATTTATCACTGCCTACTTCCTCACATGTCTGATTAGTTTTGATAGAGTGGCACATGTTGTACATGAAAAATTATAGTTGAGATTGTTTGAGGCCTCAACTGTTTATATCTTATCCATAAAGGATTGATGCTTGTAGAAGGTAGTGCACATACTAGAAATACCATATCACCTCAGTCCAGTATGAGATTGAGATAATCTGAAGGTGGTCAGCCCAAGTGAAGCTTGATTTACCCTTCTTTTTAGCATCTCTCCCTTTTCATTTGGATCCTCAAGCTTAAAAGTATTCAGAGTTGTCATTTCTTGATGGTTTCTGAGTTACAGTTTCTGTTTTCTTAGCTTGATGTTTATGTCCAACATTGTTTTCTCAGCTGACTTTTCTGTGATCAGCCAATGACATTAGGAGAATACAGCATCTCTGAGTTTTGCTTTTTAACCTATATCTTGATCCTATATTACTGCATTACCTCTCCCCTCACTCCTCATGGGAACAACCATTTTGAGAACAGATAAGTGAGGCATATAGAACACCAAATAGCCGTGACAAAAAGAGAACCTCTTTAGACTCAGAATTCCAGAAGTCCATCAGAGTGACAAAATCTTAAAAGCTGTTAGAGAAAGGCAACAAATCATATACAAAGGTAAACATTTGTATAGAATCACAGCAGACATCTCTATGCAAAACTCAAAGGCAAGGAGGACTTGGAGTGAAGTGTTTCAACCCATAAAAAATAACAACTTCAGCCGGGGATTTAGCTCAGTGGTTCGGCCACCTGCCTGGTAAATGCAAGATCCCAACTTCTACCTCCAGTACCAAAAAAACCCAAAAAAACAACTTCAGATCCTAAGTTATGTATCCTGCAAAACTTTCCTTTAAAATTGATGGAGACATAAGGTGTTTCTATGACAAAGAGCATCTCAAAAAATTCATGAACCCAAAACCAGCATTCTGAAAAATTCTCCAGGATATCTTAGAAAAAGAAAATGAAGCCAACAATGTCAGTAAGTGAAAAAGAATGAATACACCTGTTGGGATGAGCAGCTATTCAAATGCGGAAAAATGAGGAAATCAGTAACAGGGAAAAATGCAATCGCAGGAATAAGTGAATACATTTCATTAATAACTATCAGTGTGAATGGTCTTAATTTCCCAATGAAATGAGACTGCAGAAAGTATCAAGATGCAAAATCCAATAAAATGCAGCATACAAGAAACACATTTAATTCAAAAAGATACTTGCATATTGAAAATCAAAGAATAGAAAACAATGTTCCATGCAACAGGAACCTAGAAAAAGCAGGAGTTGCTATCCTAATTTCAGACAGTGAATTTCAAGCTAAGACTGATCAGAAGAGACAAAGATTGTCACTATATATTAGTTGAGGGAACAATTCAATGGAAAGAGCACTTAAAACCTTCACCCCAAATACTGGCATATCATAATAAAGAAAACTCATCTTTAAAAAAGAAACAGTAATGGACCTGAAAAATCGGATAAACACCAATAAAATAGACACAGAGGTCCTCAAAACCCTACTATCACAAATGGACAGGTGAACTAGACAAAAAAATCACCAAAGAGACACCAAAGTTGAACCAAACCTTTGATTAAATGGACTTAATAGATATTTACAGAATGTTCCATCTAACAACAGGATACACAATCTCAGCATCATTTGGGATTTTCTCCAAAATAGACTACATACTACCCTATAAAGTATAATTAACTGAGTCCAAAAGAATCAAAATTATCCCATGCTTATTATGAGATCATAGTGCAATGAAACTAAAATTTAATAGCTGGATAAACCTCATGAACTATGCAAACACATAGGAATTAAATAATCACCTTTTGAATAATCATTGGTTCACAGATGAAATTAAAGAAGCAATTGCACAATTTGTATAGTCAAACAGCAATGTCTATCAAACATACCAGAACCCATGGGATGCAATGAAAACCATCCTAAGAGGGAAGTTCATAGCAGTGAATTCTCACATCAGAAAAACAGAAGAAGCTTAAATAAATGACCTAATTATATATCTCAAGATTCTAGGAATACAAGAAAATTCCAAACCCAAGTCTAATTCAAGGAACAAAATTATAAATATCAGGGCAGAAATTAATGATATTGAGAGTAAAAAAGTAAGGCAAAGAACCAATGAGTCAAAGAGTTGGTTATTTGAAGATTAAAGAAAACAGATAAACCCTTAGCTAATCTTATCAGAATAAGGACAGAAAAGACCCCAATCCAGTAATTAAAAATTGAAATGGTGAAATCACAATGGATTCTGCTGAAATCCAGATTTTCAGTACCTACAGTGGTACCCCGGGTCATGAACTTGATTCCTTTCACATTTATGGGTATAAAGCAAGTTGGACAAGAACCAAATCAAATTCAATGATTGGGTGCAATGTTACCCTTATGGGGAAATTTGATTCAGTTCTTATCTCATTAGGTTTGTGACCAGAATTGTGGAGAGAATTGAGTTTGTGAACTGAGGTTCCACTGTACTTTGAGATCTAATGAAACAGAAAATTCAGAAGAAATAGACGAATTCCTAGATACCTATGAACTACCAAAGGTGAACCAAGAAGATACAAAAATCCTTAATAAGCTAATATCAGTAAAATTGAAGAATTAATAAAAAACTAATAGTTAAGAGCTCAGTTCAGAACAGATTCACTGCTTATTTCTATAGCTTTAGAGAAGATCTAATGTAGGACTCCTCAAAACCTTTAATAAAACGAAGATAAGCAGTACTTCCAAAGTGTTTCCTCCAAGCAAGTATTACCCTGATTCCAAAACCAGAAAAAGACCCAATGAAAAAATAAATACAGACCGATCTCATCAATGAACACAGATGCAGAAATCTTCAATAAGGTACTGGCAAACAGTGCAGCAAATCATCAAATGAATTATACATCACAACTAAGTAGGATTCATCCCAGGGATGCAGGGATAGTTCAATATATGCAAATCAGTAAATAAACACCACATAAACAGAAGCAAGGACAAAAGTTACATAACCATGTCAGTATACACAGGAAAAGGTTTTGACAAAATCCAACATCCATTTGTGAAAATAGGAATAGAAAGTGTTTACCTCAATGTGATAAAAGCCAACTATGACAAACCAACTGATAACGTCATACTAAATGCAGAGTTGTTGAAAGATTTCCCTCTAAAATTAGGAACAAGACAAGCATGTCTGCTATTGCCACTTCTGTTTAATATAGTTACTGAAGAATTAGCTAAAGCAATAAGACAAGAGAAAGAAATAAAAGGGATATGGATAGGGAAGGAAGAAGTTATTATTTACTGATAATATGATCTTCTACATAGAAGACCCAAAAATTTCACCAAGAGTCTCCTAGAATTAATATCCAACTTTAGAAGTATACCAGGATACAAAGTCAAAACTTAAAAGTCAATAGCTTTCCTGTACACTGATAACAAGCTTAGTGAGAGGGAATTTAGAGAAACAACACCCCTAACAACAGCATCAAGAAAAGTGAAATACTGAGGAATTAACCAAAGCAAGGAATTGAAAGACTTCTACAATGAAAACTATTGTACTCCCAAAAAAAAGAGATCAAAGAGGATATTGAAAAATGCAAATATATTTCCTGTTCCTAGATAGGCACTACTATATAATCCAAATGTCCATACTTAGAAAACCATTACAGAGATTTAATGCAACCTCAATCAAAATAGCAATAACATTCCTTACAGAACTGGAGAGAGCAATCCTAAAATTCATATGGAACCAAAAGAGACCTAGAATAACAAAAGCAACTCTAGGCAACAAGGGAAAGGTGGTGGGCATCATCATCCTAGACTTCAAGATATACTATAAAGCTACAGTATAAATATAGCATGGTATTGGAAAAAAAAAACTAGATTCGAATATCAAAGGAACAGAACAGAAGATTCAGAAACAAATCCAGACACCCTCAGCTTTGTTATTGTTCCAAACAGGGGCACAATCCCTTTGCTAGAGGGAAGACAACTTCTTTAACAAATGGTACCAGGAAAACTGGCTGTCCACATGTAGAAGTTGTACCTAGTTTATATCTCTCACCATGTACTAAACTAAAATAAAAATGGATTAAAGATCTAAAGATTAGAACATAAACACTTAATGTGCTGGTAGTTAAAATAGGCAAAACTTTTGAATACATAGGGGGAGGCAGTGACTTTTTGAACAAAATCACAGTTCTTAGACAATACTGAGAATCAACTAATCAGATCACATCAAATTAAAAAGCTTCTGCACAGCACAGGAAACCACTAACACAGTGAAGACAGCATACATAATATGAAAAAAAATTTTGCCAGCTACTTTTTAGAGGACTGATATCAAGAACATAGAAAGAACTAAAAATAAATAAATTGGATCCCCACATTTAAAGACACAGTTAAAAAATGGGCATCTGATACAAATATATTCTCACATGAAGAAATAAAAACAGCCAATAAATATGTGAAAAAATGTTCACCATCACTGGCCATTCAAGAAATGCAAATTCAGAAAGCACCAAGATTCCATCTCACTCCAGAAAGAATGGCTATCATGAAGAAATTAACCAATAAGAAAGCTGGCAAGATTATTGATGAAAGGAATCCTTCACTAATGTTGGTGGCACTGTAAACTGATATGACTATTCAAATCAGTATGGCAATTTATCAAAAAAGTAAAAGTAGAAATTCCAATTTACCCAGCAATTCCCCTTGTAAGTATCTTCTCAAAAGAGTTAAAGATATCATACCACAGTGATATATGCATACCCATGTTTATCATAGTGAAATTCATATATATATATATATATATATATATATATATGACAGGTAATAGGAAAAAATAAAACTTTTATAATCCAGTGTGGACAATGTGACTAAAAGTATAACTTAACTTATTACAATTGTCTTAAATGTTTTATATGTTCTTTCACCTATTAGTCTGATTTTTAATTCATATATATGAAAACTCTATAAGGCCCTATAAAAAAATGAATCTGATGCTTGAGCAATAAAAGGGGGATGAAAGGAGAGGAGCAAAGAAGGAACATTGAAACATGGTATGTATATGTACCAATTCCCTACAGTGAATGTAATCATTATGTACTACAAATATTATTATGTACTAATAAAAATATTAGTATGTAATGTACTAATAAAAATTATGTGATAATAAAAATAAAAAATTATGTACTAATAAAATTTTAAAACCATAGTGTTCCTGTATTTGGATAATTTCACTGAGCAAAAATTAGGGAAAGAACATGCTTTTATAATAGCATAATAACATTAAGATGAATACTTAGGAGCCAGTCTAACTAAGGAAGTGAGGAAGTGAAACACCTGTACATTGAAAACTATATATAATAATCTGACAAAGAAGATCAAAGAGGACATCAGAAAATGGAAAGATATCCCCTGTTCTTGGATAGGCAGAACCAACATAGTGAAAATGGCCATACTTCCAAAACTGCTATACAGATTTAATGTAATCCCAATCAAAATACCAATAGTGTTCCTTACAAAACTAGAGAAGACAATCCTAAAATTTATATGGAATCAAAAGAGAACTAGAATATCAGAAGCAATTCTGGACAACAAGGGCAAGGCAGGGGGCATCACAATCCCTGATTTGAAATTATATACAAAACTACAGTGATAAGAACAGCATAGTGTTGGGGAAAAAAATTACAAGACTCAAGGAGCAATGGAAACAGAATAGAAGATGCACAGACAACTCCAAATACACTCAGCTACCTTATCTTTGACACTTTTACTGGAAGAAAGATAGTCTTTTCAATAAATGTTGCTACAAAAAGTGACTTTCCATATACTGAAGATTGAACCTATACCCACATCTCTCACTACTCTCACTACACACCAAATAAAGATGAAAATGGATCAAAGGTCTAAATATTAAACCAACAATGCTTAAACTACAGGAAGATAGAATAGGTAAAACTGTTGAAGACATAGGTGTAGGCAAAGGCTTTATGAACAAAATGCCAATTACTCAGGAAATATTACAAAGAATCGACTGGGATCTCATCTAATTAAAAAACTTTTGCACAGTGAAAGAAATTACCAACAGAGAGAAGAAACAACCCACAGAATGGGACATTTTTTTACCAGCTACTCTACAGACAAAAGACCAATAGAAGAATGAACTCAAAAAAATCAGACACCCCCCAAATTTAAAGACCCATTCAAAAAATGGGCATCTGAAATGAATAGACACTTCTCAGATGAAGAAGTACAAACAGAAAATAAATATGTGCAAACATTCAACATCAATGGTCACTGAAGAAATGTAAATTAAAACACACGGATACTCCATCCCACTCCGGAAACAACAGCTATTGTCAAGAAATCAGCAAATAGCAAATGCTGGTGAGGCTATGGGGAACAAAGGAACCTTTCTCCATTTGATGGGAGTGTAGATTAGTACAAATGCTACAGAAGTCAGTATAGAGAATCATCAAACAACTAAAACTGGAGGTTCCATTTGACCCAGCAATTCCCCTTCTAGTCATCTACCTGAAAGAGTTAAAAGCATCATCCCACAGTGATATATGCATACCCACATTTATAGCAGCACAATTTATAATAGCTAAATCTCTGAAACAGCCCATATATCCATCAACAGATAAATGGATAAAGAAAATAATATTTTAAATACAATGGAGTACTACTCTGCCATAAAGGATAAACTTGAGACATTTTTAGGTAAATGGATGCATCTAAAGGCTGTAGTTTTAAGTGAAATAAATCAGACACACAAGTTTAAATATCTCATTCTTTCTCTTGTGTGAGAAACCTAAATGGTAAATATGGAGCAAAATGGATAATAGATATTGAGAAGTAGGAAGAACTTGTTCAAATGGGAAGGGGAATAAGGGAGTGGGAAGAGGGAAAGGATGCAAGGAAAATGGCATTTAAAAAAAGAATGGAAGGAAAAGAAATAGCAACAGAGCTTTAGTAAATGGGTAGGGTAAGAAAGGTTGAAGGGAGGGGAAGGAAATGAGAACAAATATTATGGACAGATACAAATTCCCCATGATCAGTGTGAACATTGTGTATCACAAACCTGTACTTATAAAAAATGTGCATATACACAATGAAGTACTATTTAGCTATCAATAGCTAAATCTCAAATCAAATATTATTATTTGTAGTTAAATCAAGTGAAACATGCCAGACACAGAAAGACAAGTACATGATCTCACTCACGTATGAAATCTAAAAAAGTTGATCTCATAGAATTTGAGAGTAAAATGGTTGTTACTAGATGCTTGGGGAGGTAATGGAATGGAGGGGGAAAATTTGATCAATAGAAACTAAGTTACAGTTACATAGGAGAAAGAAGTTCTGTTGTGTTATTGCACAGTAGAGTGACTATAGATTGTAGTATATATTTAGAAGAAGGTTCTGTACATTTTAAAAAGCTAGAAATGATTTTGAAAAATTTATTGAGATTATAAATATTTGAGATAGATATATTTAACCTGAAGTAAACATTAAATCATGCATGCATGTAATGAAACATTATATAGTACCCCATTAATATGTATAATTTGAGTATTTTAATATACCAGTCACAAATAAAATAGCTGTGAAAGAAGCTAGAGGAAAAAAGAGATGAACTTAGGCAGGCACTATGTACATACTATACCCCCAAAATTAACACAAAATGAACCATGAACTTAAATGTGAGTTACAATGTAAGTTGTTTAGAACAAAGAATAGAAAATCATCAAGATCTTTTTTTCAAGATCTTTAACTGGACAAAGACTTCTTATATATGACATCAATCATGTAATTCAAAATAGGAGTTGGTTTGAGAAAAAGTTCTTTTTTTCCAAAGGAAAACTTAGAAAAATGAAATATTATCGATTAGGAGAGAAAATTTACAAAACATATCTCTAATAAATAATTTGTTTCCAGAATTTACAAGAGACTGTTGCAATGCAAAAATAATAGGAGTTATAAACCAAAGAAAATACACAAAAATATTCAACATTATTATCTATCATAGTAATACAGATTAAAACCACAATGAGATACCAGTTTACACCAACAAGAAGGACTGCCATGAAAAAGACAATAAGTAGGGATGTGAAGAGAGCACCCTCATTCATTGCTGGTGGGTAGGTAAAATGATATAATTGTTTTGGAGAATAATATGTTAGTTCCTTAATAAGTCAACGTAGAATTACTACATGGCCCAGCAATTCTACTACTAGGCATATACTCAAAAGAATTGAAAGCTTAAGTTCACACAAAAACCTCTACATGAATGTTCATTGCAACATTATTCATAATAGCCAAAAAGTGGAAACAACCCAAATGTCTGATGAATAAACAAAGTGATACAACATTCTATACACTGGAATATCTTCCAGCCACAAAAAGGAATAAAATATGAATACATGCTACAACTTGAGTGAACTGCAAAAATATGCTAAATGAAAGAAGTTACTCATTGAAAAGAAAATCCCTTGTATATTTCCATTTGTATGAAATGTCCAGGATAGGCAAATATACAGAGATAAAAATTATATTAGTAGATGTCTGTGGTGAGTGGTGGAACTGAGCATTCACTAAATATGGGCATCACAGCTCTAATTAGGGGGGTGAAAATATTCTAAAACTGATTTGTCACAGCCAAGAGGGTAACATTGGCACATAAAAGAAAGAAAATAATGCAATGGCTATCATGACATTACACAATTCAGTAAAGTTACTAAAGATTATGATTTGTACACCCCAAATGGGTGAATTCTATGATATGTGAATTACATCTAAATCTGTTATTTTAAAGAAATGCTTGACACATACAAAATTATGAACAAATAGGTATTTATACCTATCTTTTACAGGCAGAGAATCTAACTGTTCATTCTAATCGTCTCAGAACTTTTTTTTACTTAATAGGGTTATCCATGGCCTCACCTCAGAATCAACTCAATCAAAAGCAACAGGGATTGCAGTCAATTCATATATTATTTGAAAAGGTTCTCTTGGTGTTTCTGGTTTCTGGTGTGTACTCCACGTCAGAATTTATGATTTATGAAATTGTGAATGGTTTAGTGTGTTAGAGCCTAGAGTCCACATGGGGCCTGTTATGGTTTGAATGTCCTCTCCAAAACACATGCTGAAATTTAATTACTAGTGTAGTACTATTTAAGAGGTGAGACCTTGAAGAGGTTATTAGGTCATGAGGGTTCTACCCTTATGAATGAAATAATGCCATTTATCATTGGATGGGTCAGGTATTATGGGAGTGGACTCCTGATTAAAGGATAAATTTGGGCTCCATTGCCTTTCTGTCTTATGTACTCTTGATCTTCCAACTTCAGCCATGGAAAGATGCAGCACAAGGCCCTCACCACATACTGGCTTCATGTTCTTGGACTTTCCAGGCTTCATAAATGTGAGAAATAAATTCATTTTCTGTATAAATTAATAGCAAATTTATTTTCTTTATAGATTAGACTATTCTAGCAACACAAAAGAGGGCACAATGGCTACTTGAGCTATAGAGGGCAGTAATATAGGATATTATTCCAGGGCTAGCGATGTACTCAGTGGTAGAGCACTTGACTAACATGCTTGGTGCCCTGTGTTCCATGCTTAGCTTGTCAAAAAAAAAAAAAGAAAAAAAGCTTTACCCATTATTATCTCTCCCTCCCTCCATTTCCCTTTTTTTCTCCCTACCTCTCTCTTACTCTTTCTGATAGAAACTACTATTTATTGTCAGATACTATTTAGAATCATTTTATAGTGTGTAGTGTTAAAATGTATCAAGAAGATCATCTGTGGGGCCAGAGATTTAGCTCAGTGGTAGTGTGCCTGCCTTGCAAGCTCAAGGTCCTGAGTTGGATCCCCAGTACCAAAAAAAAAAAAAAGGGATCATCATTTGTGGCAGTGATTCTTTTTTTTTTCCCCCATTAACTTTATTGGTACATTTTAGGTATAAAATACAGTTACAGTCATCATTGGGATCTTGTACCATTACATGAGTCTCTTGGTTCTTATTTTTTTTCCCTTTTCCTTGCCCTCCCTTCCACCCCCTCCACCCTTTCCTATTTGCAAAGACCTTGTTTCCATTTTTTTCCTCTTCTCATATTTTTTCCTTTCCCTTTTTTCCCTTCCCCTACCCCTCCCAATTCCCCTGCTCTTTTAGACCTTTTCTTCCTGTTACACAATATCAGTTATACATTTTTTAAATTACAATATCAAGATCTAGGAGACATTACCACAGATTTTACAGAATTTAAAGGGATATAGAAAGGATATTACAAAAATCTTTTTAGAAATAAATTTGGCAACTTCTAAGAAGTAACTTAGAAGACAAATGAATGAAACTAACTCTGGAGGAAATATAAAATTTAAATAACACCTATTAAAGAAAGAATATTCCTAGCTTGAAAACCTACCTATATGACAACAGCAGGCTCATATACATTTTAACTGATAAATTATATCAAATAATTAAAGCAGAAAAAAGAAGGAACACTTCTCCCCTCATTTTAGAAACTCAACATTATGCTAATCCTAAAATTGGATTAAGATAATAGAAGAAAAAAGTATGAACATAGATAGAAATTTGTTTAACAAAACAAACTATCAGAAGTCAGATCTGGCAATATGTAGAAAGTGATTTTGTTATAGGGATGGCAGTGTTGGTTCAGCATTGGAAGATCCACCCCCACAAGTCATCATTTTAACAGAGGAAAGGAAAAAGCCATATGATCCTGTCTCTAGTTGGAGAAAACGTATTGGACCAAATTCTACAGCTGTTCATGGTAAAAGCTATCAGGAGACTAGAAGTAGAACAGAACTTTCTCAACACATTGAAGACATGTACTCCATACTTCCAGCGAGAATGCCTTATATGAATGGAGAAGATACAATGCTTTCTCCTTAAGGTGGGGAACAAGGGCAGATGTGCTTACTCTTTATCTGTCCATTAAACTTTGAAACCTAGTCCCCACCAAAATAGTCTGGCAATAAAATGACACAACTAGGATAGGATTGGTGCGGCAGAAGCAAAATCTTTATATGTAGATGAAATGCTCCTCTACAGAGAAAATACTAAGAAATCTCTAGGAGCCCCTAGAACTTGTATTTGAATTTAGCAGGATTAGAAAACACAGGGTATATATAAAAATTCAGGTCTGTGTATACTTGCTATAAATGAAGAACTGGATATTGAAATTTAAAAGTTATGTAGGAGTACAAAGGACCCAAAAAAGCCAAAAACAAAAACAAAAACAGTGTTGGAAGACGTTTAGCACCCAATTTTAAGACTTCTTCTAAAGCTACAGAAATCAAGGCAGTGTTGGTGTAAGGAAAGACATATAGATCATTTGAATAAAACAGAGAATCTAGAAATAGAACCGGCAGTGATTCTTTTTATTTCCCTGTATCGGGAATCCAACTCAAGACTTTTCACTTGTGAGGCAGGCACGGTGCCACTGAGATAAATCCCGGGCCTGTGACAGTGATTCTTAACCAGGGATGCATGTTAATCTTGTCTAGAAACCTTTATCAAAACACATGTTTCTGGCTACTCCTGGACATATATCATCAGTATTTAGAGTGGGACCATGGGTATATACAGAGTTTTCCAAAGAAAGTATTCATACTTCAGAAAAAAAATAGTATGATGTTTTTTTCAACAGATGGTGTTACTTTTGTGTAGGGGACCCTAGAGGATGTCATATATTGCAGAAAACCCACTACACTGCTGGCCATTAGAGAAGAAATTAAAAATTTATGATCAGCAATCTGAATGACCAAGGTTACCCAGGCAGCTGTTTACTGTACTAATAAATGGCTGAAATGTTTGGAAGCTAATTGCCACCACTTTGAACACCTCTTGTAATTGTGGTGGCCAAAGGTAACTTGTTTTAATCTCATGATGTCTCAATAAATTTAGTATTAAATATTTACAAAAGTTTTTCTTTTCCTGAAGTATGTATACATTTTTTGGGGACAGACTTTGTATGGTTTGGCTTGAGTCTTTTTTTTATATTTGTTTTTGTATTTAATTCTTTGTTTTGAGGTACTGGGGATTGAACCCAGAGCTTCATGAAAGCTAAGCAAGTGCTCTAGTACTGAATTACCTCCCTAGCCTTTTTAAAAAATTTGAGACAAGGTCTCATACTTCTGATCCTCCTGCTTCAGCCTCCCAAGTAGCTGGAATTATAAATGTATGCCACCATACCCAACCAGATATACTTTGGAATTAAAGGTGTCTAAGGTGATGATGATGCTCACCTTTATTTGAGAACTACTAATCTAAAGAAAGTAAAAAGCAAAATTCTCAACAAGATAAGATTTTGTTGTCTGTGCCTAACTTCAGCTCTGCCATTATAGGTTATTGGGTCTTTATCACCTTTGTTATTGGGCCTGCCTTTGAAGACTATTGACCCATGAGCTTGGGTCTTTGTGAATGTGAAACGAGCATTGTCTTTTGGGGAGAGAGAAATTACATTTCACTTTGTTAGTTCTTCAGCCAGATAATAGTGCTGTCTTCTTGGAATAGCCAAGGGAGGAGGGTGTTTCCCTGTGTTTTGTGGCTTCCTGAGGACTTCTCTGCTTCTAGGTGTTGAAACCACTTTATAATAATAGGCTGCTGAGTAATTTTCTCCATGTTCATCCACCTGTCAATGGGCCTGTACTTCAGAGATGAAGAGTATTTTTTATTGGAGTGATGGTGTATAGCAGGGGTTGAAACCAGCCAGCCACAATGAAATTGATTTTCAAAAGGAAATTACTTCTGAATTATATTTTGGGTTTGTGGATCATTATTCTTATTTCATCCTGCCACACCAATGGCCTACAAGGATAATGAAAGCTTGAACATTAGTAAGAATTTTGCATCAATCTCTAAGGCTCTGTGCCTATGTGTGCTTCTAGAGCAATTTTCTGTAGTATAAATGCTTTAATGGAGAAACTCTGAGGGATTTTTAGGCAAGAAAGGATTTTTTTTGCAGTATCAATGATTGAACTCAGGACCTTGGGCTTGCAAGGCAGGTGAGGCACCACTGAGCTAAATCCCCTGCCCAGGAAGGATTTTTAACACTCTCACAGCTAGTTAGACTGAGAGAAAGAAGAGAGGGTACACATATCAGGAGTTCCTTCAATTTCATTGAGTCCCTATTAAGTATAAGACAATGCTTTTTGGAGTTCTATTCCTCAAAACTAATTTAGATAACAGAGTCAATCAAGGGACTACAAACCTATTTCATTCTTACTAACATCAGACAAATCTTTTTGGTAGCATTTGTTTCTGCTTGGATTTCTAGCTGCCATCTAAAATTTATTAATTAAACTGAACTCCATTCTTTCCTTTCCTCACCATACACACACACCAAAGTTTACAAAATTAAGCTCCAGTGTCATTCTCAGTCACTTAGGCATAAAACCTTAGATGCTTATTTTTTACGTGCTACTCATATTCAGCAGTTAATTCCTAAGTTGATTCATACTTTGTGATGTTGATGTACACTTCTTTTTGATGTCTCTTGCATTGCTCCCTTTCTTTGATGTCCCACTGATATCAATCTGTGTTTGGTTAAGAGAATTTTCAAGTTTTCCTCCCAACGAAGAAAATCTGCAATTTGTTTCTAGCTTCTTATTACCCCATTCCTGAAATGGCTATGCAGCTGAGAGTTACTTTGTTCTCTACTTCATACAGACACTTCAGCTAGACTTGTTTTCAAGTGCCACTTAGTCGTGTCCCAGAACCTCTGCAATCACACTTGAATTGCTCAGCTACTTCTCAAGTTACTCCAGTTAAATCTTGTTTCATCTAGACTGGTCTACTGTCAGACCTCTTGCATTCTGGTCTTTGCTCATGTGTTCTTCAAAGATGAGTGTCTTTCCCTCCAACCTGCTTCTTAGAGCCCTCCAGGTCCTTCACAACTCATCTTAAACCTGACATCCTGAGTGAGTTCTTCCTTGACCATGTATCTAGCTAAGCACTTCTCCAAATCTCTCACTTGGCACTGTATGGTGTTGTAGGTTATCTTGTTTCCTCAAGTAAATGGAGGATAGGTTTTTGGAGGCAGAATCTACATATTATATATACTTATTTGTATCTCCTATGCTTACAATGCTATTTTGTACTCTTTTTGTTAATGTCAATGTAAATCCTAAGGCATTATGACATTCCCCTTAATGTTGAGCTCCGAAATAGGATTGTACACATGGAATGTTGGGAATATCATGCTACCTTAAGGCAATAATTAATGGAGTTCTTTCACCAGGGCTTCTTTCCATTTAGAGCCCTACTTAAGGTCAGGCATTCTCGCAAAAAGCATATTGGACTCCAGAGCTCTCAGTGCTTTTTCCTTCTTCAAATCTATAAAAGCTTTACACATAACATATATTCATACTTCACTTTTACCTGCTATTAATCTCCTTGATTTCCTCAATGCTGCAGGTCCTTGTCTTTACAATGCCTTTGAAATTTATTTCTCCCTGCAGGCTGAAAGCACCTCAAGTTCTTGGCTTTCAAATTCTAACTGATAAATATGCTAGCTTTTAAAAGTTTCCATACTCAAATTTCATTTTAAGTTGCAAGCCTCCCATTCACCTCTCCACCATTTATTTATAAAAGTTCCCTAACCCTTTATGTTTTTAAGGATATCTCATATGAAATGTGTCAATGTGGGTAAGCCCTTAATGTAGGAATTCTCTGTGTTTTGTACCAGTCAAAACAGGCCAGTCTTTCAAATAACAAAGACCTATTGAAAGGCCAGGATTGTGATTATATGTGTGTCTGCTTGTGTATCTGTGTAAGACTCTGGGGGAGGGGGCAACTGGATGGACTGATTTTGTGTTTGTCTGATTGCATTTAAGTACTAAACACTAGAATTTTTTCCATCTAAAGGTGTGGTGTTGTATATCACAGCTGTGTACATAATATGATTTTGCTATTTGGCATCATCCTAGAAAGAGCAATTTCAGTATTTTCCTCATCAGGAAGCACATAGTTTGTGACCTGAGGATGATGACCTAATAAAGGTATATTTACCAGCTACAGACAACATATATGTAGATGGGATTTTCTGCCACTAAATTATTAAGTTCAACATTTACTCTGGAAGAAATGTGATTCATAGTTCAAAATTTAAGACCTTGTAACTATTATTTTATGAACTAACCTCTTATATTTCCAGTTAATCCTTTTTCTATTCAGGCTTTGCATTTACTTACTCACTAAGTCTGGCTCCCACCTGTTAAACTGAGTGCTTCATGCTTGTTTTGGTTTATTTTGGACTGAAAGGTTGTGGAAAGAGAAATAGAATGAGTTTTTTATCTTCAGTTTACCAATTAGCACATTTTGATGTTCTTATTCATAAAATGGGAAAGATACAGATATTCCATGTTTAACGACCCACCTGTTTAACAATTGTTCATACATATGACATAGGCATGCTGATCGGACTTATGACTGACAGCACAGAATGATGACCCATCCTTTTTTATGTACTTCTACACACTGTAAATTTTATAAATTACAGCATTGCATGTGAGAGTTATGCCAATAAAAGCAAAGCTATCAAGTTGAAGTTTCCTTTGACCATTTCTTTATTCTGAATATGTATTGTAATGTACATACTATATACAATTCCTCATTTAGTCACCAACTCAATTAACCATCTAGTGGCAGGAACAGAACTTGGTCATTAAATGAGGATTGTCTGTAATGCCTTCCCTGTGTCCTTCACAGTGGTTTTTCTGAAAAAAAAAAGAAAAGTATGTTAAAAATATAAAACTGTACAGTTATTTCTTAGAAGATTTATTGATAAATCTGCCTCCTTAATTGTGTAAAATTTTTATTCTCTCACCTTACATTTTCTATATACTTGTTTTTTTCTGTTGATATACATTCACAGGGATTGATGATATTGCACTTCTTCAAGTTACCTGTCTTTATGTTATATTTCCTTTTTGTATTTATAACTGCTTTTTCTCAGCCGGGTCATCTGACAGTTTCTTTCTGGAGTTAGTTAGAAGGAGAACTAGAGTGGGAATAGGAAGACAAGGTTTTGGTCCCATTTGTAGGTTTATTCTCTTTATGTAAGTTGTGTCAACTTAAGTAGGTCACTTCACCTTTTTGGCTTTCATTTTCCTTATCTGTAAAATGTTGGTAATTGAAGGTGGTGACCTACAAGTTCTCCTTTAACTTCATTAATGTTATCACTGCAGCTAAATAGAAGCCCCACGCCCCCCAAGAATCACTGGCCTAATAAATAAATATAGTCCAAATGCCAAGTTCAAGACCTACATCATTATTGGTTTGTCAGGATTATGGACTGTTTCCATTAGGAACCTCTTATATATAGATTGGCTTTCTGGCTGGACATTGCTGCCTTCATTATCACATGTTATTTCCTCTGTTAAAATCCTCTTTTTGGTGATAGAATTCTCTTTATATTTAAAGACAAGCTTAAATGTAACACTTTTCCTATGAAGCCTTTCCTGACCATTTAGTTAGCCCTTAGTGATTTTTTTTCTGTTTCCTATGAATCAAATCTGCATTTATGACATCAGACACTACATGATATTGTAGGAGATAGAAAGGTAAAATAAGTTCCTGATATTATAGATAGGCTAAAATTGGGAATGAACATTCTGGGCAGAGGGAGCAGTACAAATAAAGACTTGGAGTCACTAGAGTGTAAGGTGTGTCTGGATCTTACTTCATCTATAACCATCATCTTGTGGCAGTTCTTATGATACTGTGCCACCACGTAATATGAAAGTATGGTTAATCTGCCATTTATTGGTTACCTGGCTTCCATTTCCTTTTCTTAATACCACTGCAGAATCCTTTTAGAGTAGTCTCTTTTCATTATTAGGTAAAGTCATGGAGACATGGGAAATGTAGGTGCTTATATCCCACAAAAGCCAAGGGGATCAGGATGTTCTTACAACCACAATAAAACAAAAGCAGGGCCATGTGAGATAATATCAACCATCTTAGGTTATTTTGGAGACTAGCTCGACATTTTATCTTGCTAGTCTAGATCCTTTAGCAAACTTTTCCAACCACTTTCTTGTACTTCCTCTGAAGTCTCTTTCCTATCTCCAGATTTTCCTGTCTTAAAAGAACCTCACCAGGACCAGCTGTTTCCTTTCTTTTGGCTCTATCAGTTCTATTGTTGAATAGGATTGGAGATAATCTCAGAGCTGCTGCCAGCCTCTGTCTGCTGGGTGCTTATTTACTACCTAGTAGTTGCTCTCTGTCTCTTTCTCTCGATCTCTCTGTCTTTTTCTATCTCTGGACCTGGTTAACTCGGTTTTCTGATCTTAACAGCAATTCCATACTTTTTTAGTCCTCAAACTTCCTGTTCTAAGACATATCTACTTCACTTTCAACTGTCAAACTTGGGTCCTACTTCATTGAAAAATATCAAGACCCTCAGTGAGATAACCTGAAAATCCATTCCCTGCACTCACTGTTAACATCTACAAATTGAACTCCACATGCACTACTTTCTTGCTCCTGCCTCTATAGAGGAAGTGTGTCTTTTTAGTACCAGGCTTTGGATCCTTTTCCTTCTCATTTTTTTCTGTGCTGGAGCCCAGAGCCTCATGCTTGCTAGGCAAGTGCTCTGCCACTGATCTACACCCTCAGATCTTGTCATACTTTTTCAGTCTTTTCTCTTAGTCATTTTCTTCCTGTTGTGTATCTTTGATTTATCTCAGATGCTTTTTTAAAAATTCTTTTTGGATGTATTGGGGATAGAACCCAGGACCTCCATGCTAGGAATGTATTCTACCACCACACTATATCCATAGCCCTCTTTTCTTTTTTCTTTTCTTTTCTTTTTTTTTTTGGTACTGGGGATCAAACTCAGGTCCTTGCACTTGCAAGGCAGGTGGTGGAACCACTGAGCTAAATCCCCAGCCCTATAGCCCTCTTTTCTGTTTTAGTTTGAGACAGCATCTCACTAAGTTGCCCAGTCTCTCTTGAGTGGCTGGTGTTACAGGTGTGCACCATGATGCCCAGCTTCAAATGTCCTTTTCTCTCATTTGTCATGCTTATCTCTCATCTTGTGTGTTAGGGGGAACATTCTTTGACGCAGCATTTTTCTAAAACTACCCTATTTCCCACTTCTCTTAATAGTCAAGCTTAATTAATAGAATAATCTTGCTGTCTTTCCATTTTATCTACTTCTCGATCTTCATCTTTCTTTAATTTTCTTTCTATTTTCCCTACCAACGAATCTGTCCTTGCTAAGATCACCAGTGTATTCCATATTGTCAAATTTAGTAGGACGTCTTTGGTTTTACTTCTCTTTCTTGTGTGCTATTGTCCAATTTTTTATTCTATTTTTGGTTTTTTTTTCTAAAATTTTGATAAGAAGCAGAGAAAGCCATTTGAGACCATGGATATTTGGTGATAAAAGTTATTTCAATTATTTATGTCCCTCCATGAATATTTGAAATTTTTAAATTGAGATACAATTCACACATAGACTTTATCTTTTGAAGTTTACGATTTATTGATTTTCAGTGTACTCATAGAGTTGTGCAACTATCACCACTAATTCAGGAACATTTTCATTATCCTAGAAAAAAACCCTGTACCCATTAAGAATTCCCCAATTCTTTCTTCCCTCTAGCCCTGCAAATCACTAACTCCATTTTTAACCACTAATCTAGTATCTCTATAGATTTATGTATTATAGATATTTCATATAAATGGAATCATATAATATGTAGCTGTTTATCTGACCTCTCATTTAGCATAATATTTTCAAGGTTCATATTGTAGCATGTATGAGATTTTTATTCCTTTTCATGGTTGAATAATGTTCTACTCTATATATATCACATTTTGTTTATTCATCTGTTGATTGACATTCGGATTATTCTTTCCTTTGGGTTAATGTAAATAATATTGCTATGATCATGGGTATATAACTTTGTGGTTAAACACCTCTTTTCAATTCTTTGGCAGTGTATACTTAGGAGTGAATTCTGGGTTGTATTGTAATTATCTGTTTAATTTATTGAAGAACCACTAAACTGTTCCACAGTTACTGAACCATTTTACATTTTCACTATTGATTTATAAGGGATCTAATTTCTTTACACCTTTGCTGACCCTTGCTATTATCTTTGTATTATAGCCATTCTACTGGGTATAAAGTGGTATGTAATTGTTTTGATTTGCATTTCTTTAAAGACTAATGACACTGGGCGTCTTTATATGTGCTTATTGGCCACTCATATATCTTCTTTGGAGAAATGTCTTTTCAAATCTTTTGCCCATTTCTAAGTTGCATTATGTATTTTTTTACTGTTGAATTGGAAGGGTTCTTAAAACATTCTGCATACTAAACCCTTATAGAGATGATTTGCAAATACTTCCTCTAATTCTCTATGTTGTAGTTCTTTGTTCTTTAAACTCTCCCTGTGTCACTGGGTCTTCTCTTTTCTTTTTTTTTTCTCTTCTTTTCTGGCTGTTCCTTCTCTGGTATTTTTATAAGATCCTTTTATGCTCACCTCTTAAATGTTGGTGTTTCCTAGATCTGTCCCCTCAGTTCTTTTCTCCTGTTCTTTGATATATTCTGTCGTCATCTGATCTTTTAAGTTTATGACTTTAACTGTCATATATATGAGAATGACTTTGAAGTAAGTGAGGACCTCTTCATGTGCTCCATATCCACTGAACTCCAGAACAATTTCTACTGAAAATCTGGGTATGCCACAGATGGCTCAAAAATCAATTTATTGTAAGCCAGGGATGGTGATGCACACCTGTAATCCCAAACACTTGGGAGGCCGAGGCAGGAGGATTCCAAGAGTGAGGCAAGCCTGGGCAACTCAACAAGATCCTGTGTCAAAAAGTGGGGTGGTCTTGGAGTGTAGCTCAGTGGTAGACACCCCTAAGTATGATCTCCAGTACTGTGAGAGAAAGGAGAGAGAGAATCCAGTTTATCATAAAATGCATATATTTTCTTGCCACCCCAAATCCACTACCCCTCTCCTTTTGATTTGAATAAGTAGCACTATTGTCCACTTACCTATTCAAGCCAAAAAAGTGGAAAACTTTCTCACCCCTTTCCTACCCACATTCTAGCATGAAGTTCTGTAGACTTTATCTTTGTAATGTTTCTTCAATCTCTCCTCTCATTTCGCTACCTACTATCTCAAATGTCATCACCATCTCAGTTTAGTTAAACTTATATTTTTTTTCAAAGCTTTCTTTAAAGTGTCACCTACTCCAAAAAACTTTTCTTAGGCTGGGCTTTGTGGTTCATACCTATCATCCCAGCACTCTGGCAAGCTGAGGCAGGAGGATCACATATTTGAGCCTAACCTGGGTAGTTTAATGAGACCCTGTTTCAAAAAATAAAAATGAAAAAGGGCTAGAGAGTAGCTCAGTAGGAAGGTCCTGGATTTAATCCTTAGTACCAAAACAGATAAAAAAAAACCTTTCTATGACTACTCTTGGCCAAGTCTGAAATAATGCTCTTTGGTGGTCCTATAGAATTCTATCATAATTGTGTCACTACATTTCGTACTACACTGTACTCTGTGAATGTTATTTAACACATCTGCCTTCTCTACTAAACTGAAGTCCTTCTCTACTAATCCTATCTTATGACAACTTCAGTGTCTAGAATAGTGTTGTACATACATTAGGTGATCAAACTTATTTACAGTTTTTTGTTATTGTTCTCAGACTTTTTTTGAAAGAAGGGGTGAGAGTGTGATATTTTATTAATCCATAGGCAGAATAATATTCAAGGGAAGTATCATCTCTGGCTGCTCTCGGTTTTTGTTATCATAGTTGTCTACTTATTGCCTAAATTCTGTTATTGGTCTTACCTGGATTTGTGTGATGTGAACAAAAGATTAACTATGCTCTGTAAGACATGCCTTCTCACTTTCTCCCTCATGTTCCAGTGGGGTGTTGCAAGATCGTGGTATTGTCATATCTAGGACAAGGAATGGGAGGGCAAGAATTTCAAGCATCGTTTATTTTAGCATTGCCCTAGGAAGTCACACAATGGTTAAGCTGAAAAGAATTTCAAGAAACTGTCTCAATCATTCCCTCTGCCTTTAAGCAGATGAATTTTAATGCATTCATGTCAAGTGGTTCCTCACATGCTTCTCATAATCTCACTGAGAATACCAATGTGAATGTGAAGAAAAAGAATAAAGAAATGATAAAAATTTAAATTGATACATATATCAATTACGTGTCGGTCATTGCCTAATATATATGAGTCCAAACATTGTATTATACCTCAATATGTATAGTATTTGTTAATCAAAAATAAAATTTAAAAAATATATATATGAAAATGCAAAAATTATGTACACTCATGTGAAAGTAATCCATAGGTATACATCAACGTATAGAAGGAGTATTAGATAATGACTAAGGTATAAATGTATATACAGTATGTAACTATTTTCTCATTGCTTCCATTAACAAATAGGAGATTTTATTACTTAGAGAGCTGAGCACATTTTCTGGTATGTAGTCAAAGAAAATAAAGGATCAGACAACAAAAGACTGTCAAATTGCTCCTAGGATCTGGACTAAAGGAGTGAGCCAGCTGCTTTGGGAAAGATCCACATCAGATAGATGAGTCACAGTGCCTCCCACTGCTTAATTAATGAGGTTGGACTCTGTAACTGACCTGTCCCTGTAAAACGGGCCGACTGAGGTTGGCACATACTGTTGTAAAGATGTTTTGCATTCTAAATGGAGGATTGTGGAGAGGTAGTAAGTACATGTATTAGTACTACATGGTATTAAGATACATGGACTTCATAGCCTTAAATTAGGATTTGAATCATCGTCTCCATTTTCTCATCTATAAAATAAGGATAATATCTCTTGTATAAAGTTAATATGAGAGTTAATGAAGCAATGCATAGGAAACCTTACAGCATAGTGCTTGGTATATAGTAAGTGCTCACTAAATATTACCTAGTAGTAATATTTTAATCATTATTGAGGTATACTGAGAAGACAGTGAAGAAACACATGGGGAAGTGCTTGGTCAATCTTAGGAGGAAATTCTTATTACATGGTAGTTGTAGTTAAACCAATGAAAAAAAGGCTTGCCTGGTGAGTCTTCCCATGGACCACCTGGATTCTATGACATTTCCATTATTAGATAACATTTACTCATTATATGGAGCTTATAGCTATCAGCCAGTATTTATCTTAAAAAGCATTTCTATTGTCTTAATGTAGTAATACCTCAATTCACAAATGCTTCTGTTCCTGTTCACAAAGATAAGCATTCAGCAGAAGTTTTCTTTCAACCCTGAAGACCATATTGAGTGATGAACAGGACTGTGGCCATTTTCCCCACATGAACACTGAATGTGAGCATGCTCCCTGCTTTGTTATATGGTCATGGCTTCCTCTAGTCAAGATTGTGGTTACAGATCAAACTGTGCACAATTGCTATGAAGCTTTTTTGTGTACTTATTAGCACATACAGTATTGTACAGTATTATGCAATTCAGCATGGCTCCAAAGAAAGTGTAAAGTAAGAATGGTGGTAAAAAGAAAGTGGAGATCAGTAATGAAGGTGACAAGAATGTGCAGAGTGGTTAATGAAGGTAAGCAATGTGCAGAGTGGTAATGAAGGTGACAAGAATGTGCACAGCAATAATGAAGGTAATAAACTGCAGAGCAAAAATGATAAGAAGGTTTTGAAGAAAATAACCGTTGAATTGAAGAAGGAAATTGTAGAAAAGCATGAGCATGGTATTTGTGTGACTCATCTGGGCTTTGAGTACAAAATGGCAAAGTCAATAATTTTGACTATTTTGAAGAATAAAGATGCCATCAAAGGAGCTTATGTGCCAAAGGGAGTAATGATGTTAGCCAAGCAGAGAACATAAGTGCTGGAAGAGGTTGAAAGACTTTTGGTAGTGTGGTTGAATGAGACACAGCTGACAGGTGACAGTGTTAGTGAAGCTGTGATCTGTGGAGAAAAAGCAGGAAATTGCACAGCAATTTACTGCATGAAAATCTCTCTACAGGGGTAAGAAGAGATCAATTTAAAGCCAATAGAGGCTGATTTGATAAATACCACATGAGAAGTGGCATCCATGGTGCGAAGAGACATGGTGAGGCTTCTGATGAGGCCACTAAAACCTATAAGAAACAATTCTTGGAATTCAGGAAGGATGAAAAATATGCCACTTAACAAGTGGTAAACTGTGATGAAATAGAGATCTTCTGGAAGAAGATGCAAAACAGAACCTGTATCACTCAGAAATAAAAGGTACTGCCAGGGTATAAGCCCATGATGGACAGATTGACCTTTTGCTGCTTGTGAACACAAGTGCCAACCTGAAGATTGAGCCACTACATGCATACCATTGCCAGACCCCTCATGCATTCAAGGAATAGAATGTGAAAAGGCCAGACTGCTTGTTGTGTGTGGAGGACCAATGCAAAAACTTGGGTCACAAGGCAAGTTTTCATGGAATGGCTTCAAAAAGTGTTCATGCCCACCATTAAGAAACATCTTTCTGATGCCCTACCGAGGTCCTGAATCCCACAGAACATGCCGAATCAGCCCGGTGCAGACAGGCAAGTCTGTGCACGCCCTACCGAGGTCCTGAGTCACACAGAACATGCCGAATCAGCCCGGTGCAGACAGGCAGGTCTGTGCATGCCCGAACGAGGTCCTCAGTCACGTGGAAGACACCGAATCACCCCGTTGCAGACAGGCCGGCACCTGGTTCCACACTACAAAGATGCAGAGGACACCAGACCACCAGACCAAGGTACTGAGTCCCACTGTTCCCGGCCCAGAGGTAGGGGCTTCTGAGCCATTGTTCCACTGCTCCTGGTCCAGAGTAAGGGGCTTCCCAGTCACCATCTCTTCCGCTGCCCTCAGCCCAGAGGAAAGGGCTTTTGGGCCACCTTCTGTCCCGCTGCTCCTGGCCCAGAGGAAGGGGCTTCCAGGCCACCATCCCTCCCACCGCTCCCAGCCCAGAGGGAGGGGCTTCTGAGCCACCATCTCACTGATCCTGGTCCAGAGGAAGGGGCTTCCCGGCCACCATCCATCTCGTTGCTCCCAGCCCACAGGAAAGGGCTTTTGGGTCACCATCCCTACCACTGCTTGCGGCCCCTGTCCCACCTCACCCAGCTCAGAGGAGGTAATCCGTGCAGGCACTAACAGGCCCCTGCCCCAGTGGAAATGAGAAAACACATAAATAAGTCTCAAAACCAGACTTCCAGATCACCTACAGCAACCCCAAAGGGAAATGAGATGGAACCCTCTGATACTCAACCACCTGGATGAACTCAACTGGCAACAAAAGGGGATCTGGAAAAAATGAAATCAGAAATAATTTCTCAGATAACAGAAGAAATTGTGCCCCTAATGCAAGACATGATTAATAAATCTAGAGAGGAGCTGAGGAACATGATGGAATCCCAACATAAGAAACAAATGGAATCCATAAAACAGATGCAAATAGATTTCCAGGAGATGAAAAACTCCATTGAAAGTCTACACAGCAGAATGAGCCAATGTGAGGACAGAATTTCAGATATAGAAGATAAGATTGCAATTAGTGACCAGGAAAAGAAAAATTGCTTCAAAATTATAAGGGAACATGAGAAATCAATCCAGCAGCTGCTAGATGATGCAAAGAAGAATAACATAAGACTGATTGGGCTCAATGAAGAAACAGGAGAGAGTGCAGATGACATAAAAAAATCTCTTCACAGAAATAATGACAGAAAACTTCCCAAGCAGGGGAAAAGAGCTTGACATACAGAGAAGTGAGGCATATAGGACTCCAAATAGCCTTGATAAAAAAAAAATTACACATAGGCATATAATTGTTAAGATTCCAGAAACACAACAGAAGAACAAAGTTCTCCAAGCAGTCAGAGAAAAGAAACAAATCACATACAAAGGAAAGCCCATCAGAATCAAAGCAGACTTCTCAACACAAACCATCAAAGGCAAGAAGAGCTTGGAGTGACATATTCCAAGCCCTAAAAGAAAACAGCCTCCAACCCAGATTGATGTACCCTGCAAAACTATCTTTCAAAATGGATGGAGAAATAAGATACTTTCATGACAAAGAGCACCTTAGGAACTTCGTGATTATCAAACGAGCACTCCAAAGAATTTTACACAATATCCTAGGAACAGACATTGAGGATCACAACCCCAGGAAGCAAAGCAGAATGAACCCATCTGGCATGACAAGAAATTAAATGTAAAGGGGGAGAACCCAACAAAAAGAAAAAGTCATGGCAATGAGAAGTCAATACGTTTCAGTGATAACCATCAATGTTAATGGTCTCAATTCACCAATCAAAAGAAATAGACTGGCAGAATGGGTCAAGAAACAAAATCCAACAATATGCTGCATACAAGAAACACACTTCATTCAAAAGGAAACTCAGAGACTGAAAGTTAAAGGGTGGAAAACAATACTCCATGCAACAGGAACCCGAAAAAAAGCAGGAGTAGCTATCCTCTTTGCAGATCAAGTAGATTTGAAACCAACAGTGATGAAGAGAGACGAAGAAGGACACTACATCCTTGTAAAGGGAACAATCCAAGAGGAAGAGATGACAATCATAAATATCTATGCACCAAACACTAGTGCACCCAACTATATAAAAAATACTAACGGACATGAAAAGTCATATATGCACTAATACAATTGTAGTGGGGGACCTCAACACCCCACTGTCACAAATAGATAGATCAACTAGACTAAAAATAAGTAATGAAATACTAGAACTCAATCGAACTCTTGAACAAATGAACTTAACAGATGTTTACAGAGTCTTCCACCCCACAAAATCAGAATACACATTCTTCTCAGCTGCACATGGGGCATTCTCCAAAATAGACCACACACTCACACATAGAACATGTTGAAGTAAGTGCAAAGGAATTGAAGTTATGCCCTGTATATTATCAGACCATAGTGCCATGAAATTGGAGATCCCTAGCAAAAGAAACTCAAAACATTTCATAAACACGTGGAAATTGAACAACACACTTCTGAATAACCAATGGGTCACAGAGAAAATTAAAGAAGAAATCAGACAGTTCCTTCAATTAAATGACAATGACAATACAACATATCGGAATCTATGGGACACAATGAAAGCAGTCTTATGAGGGAAATTCATAGCAGTGAATACACATATTAGGAAAACAGAACGAGCCCAATTAAACAACCTGATGCTGAACCTCAAGCTTCTAGAAAAAGAAGAGCAGGACAACCCCAAAGCTCATACAAGGGAGGAAATTATGAAGATCAGAGGAGAAATCAATGCAATGGAGACTAAGAGAATGATACAAAAAATCAATGAAGTCAAGAGTTGGTTCTTTGAAAGAATCAACAAAATTGATAAACCTTTAGTCAACCTTGTCAGAAAAAGGAAAAAAAAGGCCCAAATCATGCAATTAGGAATGAAAAGGGTGAAACTACAACAGACCCAGCAGAAATCCAGAGGATCATCAATACCTACTTCCAGAACCTCTACTCCAATAAGATGGACAACACAGAAGAAATAGACAGATTCCTAGATACATATGAATTACCAAAGTTGAATGAAGAAGACCTAAAAATTCTGAACAACCCAATATCAACCAATGAAATTGAAAATGTAATTAAAAACTTATCAACTAAGAAAAGCCCGGGCCCTGATGGCTTCACTGCTGAATTCTACAAGACATTTAGAGAGGAAGTGCTGCCACTACTGTTTAAACTCTTCAACAAATTGAAATGGAAGCAATACTCCCAAATTCATTCCTGGAAGCAAGCATCACCTTGATCCCCAAATCAGAGAAAGACCCAACTGAAAAAGAGAACTATAGGCCAGTCTCACTAATGAACATAGATGCAAAAATCCTTAATAAGATAATGGCAAACAGAATGCAGAAGATCATCAAGAAGATCATACACCCTGATCAAGTGGGATTCATCCCAGGGAGGCAGGGATGGTTCAATATAGGCAAATCAATTAATGTAATACACTATATCAATAGAGCCAAGGACAAAAATCATATGATTATCTCCATAGATGCAGAAAAAGCATTTGACAAAATCCAACATGCATTTATGATAAAAACCCTACAAAAAATTGGAATAGATGGTCTCTACCTCAAACTGATAAAAGCCATCTATGAAAAACCAACAGCCAATATCATACTAAATGGTCAAAAACTGAAATCCTTCACACTCAAATCAGGAACAAGACAAGGATGTCCACTATCACCACTCTTGTTCAATATAGTTCTGGAAACATTAGCCATGGCAATTAGACAAGAGAAAGAAATAAAAGGAATAAAGATAGGAAATGAAGAAGTCAAATTGTCATTATTTGCAGATGACATGATACTCTATATAGAAGACCCCAAGAACTCCACCAAAAGTCTTCTAGACTTAATAACCAAATTCAGTCAAGTAGCTGGTTACAAGGTCAACACACAAAAGTCAATAGCTTTCCTCTACGTGAATGACAGACTCACTGAGAGAGAAATAGGGCAAATAATTCCTTTCACAATAGCATCCAAAAAACTGAAAGACCTAGGAATCAACCTGACAAAAGAAATCAAAGACCTCTTCTCTGAAAACTATGGCACTCTGAAAAGAGAGATTGAAGATGATATCAGAAAATGGACAGACATCCCCTGCTCCTGGGTAGGAAGGATTAATATAGTGAAAATGGCCATACTTCCAAAACTGCTATATAGATTTAATGCAATTCCAATTGAGTTCCCAGCAGCATACTTCATAGACCTTGAGAAAACAATCCAAAAATTCATTTGGAACAAGAAGAGACCCAGAATACCAAAAGCAATTCTAGGTAACAGAGACATGGCAGGGGGTATCACAATCCCCAACCTGCAACTATACTACAAAGCTACTGTGATAAAAACAGCATGGTACTGGCAAAGAAACAGACTTGAGGACCAGTGGAACATATCAGAAGATGCAGAAACAACGCCAGACACACTCAGCCATCTCATCTTCGACAAAGGAGCCAAACACCCTCACTGGAGGAAAGATAGCCTCTTTAATAAATGGTGCTGGAAAAATTGGGTTTCAACTTGCCAAAGATTAAAACTAGACCTGTATCTCTCACCATACACTAAACTAAAATCAAAATGGATTAAAGATCTAAATATTAAAATAGAAACTCTGAACCAGTTGGAACAGAGGTTAGGTAGAACCCTTGAAGACATCGGTGTAGGAAAAGATTTTATGAACAAAACCTCAGTTGCTCCTGAACTAGCACAAACAATCAACAAATGGGATCTCTTCTTATTAAAAAGCTTCTGCACAGCAAGAGAAACCACCAGCAGTGTGAAGAGACAACCCACAATGTGGGAAAAAATCTTCACCTGCTCTTCCTCAGACAAAGGTCTACTATCTCGAATCTATAAAGAACTTAAAAAGATCAAACCTCCCAAATTTAAAGACCCAATCCAAAAATGGGCATCTGAAATGAACAGATATTTCTCAAATAAAGAAGTAGAAATAGCAAATAAATACATGACAAAATGTTCAACATCACTGGTCATTCGAGAGATGCAAATGAAAACAACCCTGAGATTCCACTTCACTCCAGAAAGAATGCCTGCTGTCATGAAATCAACCAATAACAAATGCTGGCGGGGCTGTGGGGAAAGAGGAACCCTGCTCCACTGCTGGTGGGAGTGTAGACTAGTGCAAGCACTGTGGAAATCAGTATGGAGATACCTCAAAGAACTAGGACTGGAAGTCCCATTTGACCCTGCTCTTCCACTGCTGGGGATCTTCCCCAAAGAATTAAAAGAATCATACCACAGTGATATATGTGCACCCATGTTCATAGCAGTGCAGTTTGTAAGAGCGCAAACTTGGAAACAGCCCAAATGCCCATCAACTGGAGACTGGATAAAGAAAATGTGGTTTTTTAATAAAATGGAGTACTACTCAGCCATAAAAAATGAGAAATTAGAGACATTTATAGCTAAGTGGATGCACATTGAGGTGATACTCTTAAGTGAAATAAATAGGTCACACATGTGTAAATACTGAATAGTTTCTCTGGTGTGTGAAACTGAACGTGTAAATAAGGACTAAATGTATAATAGGTATTGTGAAATAGGAAGAAAAGGGGCAAAGTGGAAGGAAGTGGGAGGGCTAGGGGAAAGGATGGAAGGGAATGGGATTAATAAGAGAAAATGGAAAAATAGGAACAAAATCTTTGTAAATAGGGAGGACTGGAGGGGTTGAAGGGAGGTATGGGCAAGGGTGAAAAATAAGAACCAAGAGAGAATATGTAAAGATGCAAATTTCCAATGATGAATGTCATTATATTGTATACCTAAAATGTACCAATGAGTAGAATGAATAATCGATAATGCAAAATAGGAAGAAAAGGTCCAAAGGGGTAGGGGTAGTGGGAGGGGCAGGGGAAAGGAAAGAAGGGAAAAGAAAAATGCTGAGAAACGGAAACAATGGAAATAAAGTCTTTGTAAATAGGGAAGGGTGGAGGGTGTGAAGGGAGGGCTAGGAATGGGGAAAAAATAAGAACCAAGATGCATTATGTAAAGGTACAATTCCCAATGAGAAATGTAATTGTGTTGTATACCTACAATGTACCAATAAAAGAATTTAATACAAAAAAACAAAAAAAAAGAAACATCTTTCTGACAACGAACTGCCTGAAAGGTGCCTTCCAATGGACAGTTCCTGGCACACCCTCCAAGTTTGGTGGATGATACAGACACTGAGTATGACTTCATAAAGGTCAAGTTTCTTACCCCAGTATGACACCTCTTCTGCAGCCCATGGACCAGCAAGTGATCTGCAACTTCAAGAAGCTGTACACAAAGGTGACCAGTCATTTTAATGTCAATGAAGAGACACCCTTCACTCTGAAATAGTTCTGGAAGAAACATTTCAATGTCTTCCAGTGCATCAACCTCATTGGCAAAGCTTGGGAAGATGTCATGTACTGGACCTTAAACTCAGCCTGGAGGAAACTGTGGCCAGAATGTGTCACTAAACCTAACTTTGAACGGTCTGATGCACAGGTAGTGGAGGGGATTGTGTCCATGGGCAAGAGTATGTGTCTGAGCATAGATGGTGCAGATATAGAGGAGGTTTTTGAGGACCATAATGAGAAGATGATGATGAAAGAACTTACTGAACTCTAGAGTGAGCAGCAGAAGGTGCCTGTTGAGGAGCATTCCACTGAGAAAGAGGAAGACAGGGTGGATTTTAGCAGTGATGTGATAAAATCCATTATGGAAAAATGGAGTGAGTTCCCGGATTTCTTTGAGAAGCACCACCCCAACATAACTAATGAAAAGAGTGTTGAATCTGATGCATGATAACGTGGTCTGTCATTTTTGGAGGATTATGCAGTGCAGGAAGAAGCAAGTGACATTAGACAAATTTTGGTGTGTGTGTGAAATTTGACCCTGCATCTAAGAGACAAAGAAGAGAAGAAACCCCTGAAGGAAATTTCCCAGATGTCCTTTTGGAGGGAGACTCCCTGCAAACAGTAAACTCCTCCCCACCCATCTTCTCATCCATTCCAGTAGTCGGCTGAAGCAAAGTCAGTGTTCTCTCTTTATACTGTACTTGTACTGTACTTTGTTTCATACCTTTGTGGTTAAAAATACATATGATTCAGAACAGATTAACCTTATGTACATTGCACCTTATGTGGAAATTTGATTTGATTCATGACCGATTTGGTTTGCCACCAGAATCATGGTATGAATTCCTTTCATGTACCGAAGTTCCACTGTAATTTAGGTTATGCTTCTCCTTCCATAAATCAGTACAAACCAATAAATTTTCTGAAAACTCTTATTTTACATTTTTTATCTTTTTGTCTTTTTAAATTTAAATTTTTATTTTTAGACAGGGTCTTGCTAGGCTGTCCAGGCTGATCTCAAACTTGTGATCCTCCCGCTTCTGCCTAATGATTAGCTGGGATTACAGGCACACCACAGGGTCCAGCTGTTTTCTCTCTTAATTTAAGAAATACTGTAGTTCTTCTCATTCCCAATGTGACATCTTGCTAAGGAAAAAAAAAAGAAAAAAGAAATAATTGTGTTGTACCATTGATATTTTTATTTCTGAATGAGTCTGTGAAATGGAAGTAAGTGAAGTTCATGAATATTTCAGTACTTATAATCCAAATGTTTGCTCCATTAAGAATACTCATGTAACAGGTTTTAACCTCAGTTTGAAGGACTTGTTTTAGAACGAACTTCCTGGTAATCCTTTACAGGTGAGTTAGCTATTTTCCCTTTTGCAGTACGGGTTTTTATTTAGTTTTGCTCATTTAAATTCAGTCTTCAGTAACACATTTGGGGCTTGATAACTGCATAAATGATTTTCTCAAAATTATGATGGCTCCAAGTGATTTGAGTGTTTTTCATGACTTTACCACAATTCTACATAATCATGAATATATTGAGCAAAGCTTTGTAGGTCAGTCTAGGCAGCAACTTCTAGGCTCAACTATAGTAGGCAAAATCATAGACTGATGAGTCACAGATGTGTTGTTTTTTGTTTGATTGTTTTGTGTTAAAATATACATAAAGTAAAATTTACCATTTTAACTCATTTTTATTATATAATCCAGTGACATTAAGTACGCTCACAGTGTTGCACAGCCATTACTTTCATCGATTTCTACATTTTTATCTTCCCAAATTGAAATCTTTCTACTCACTAAACTTTCCTCACCCACAATCATCGACCATTAATCTACTTTCTATTTCTATCATTTTTACAACTCTAAGTACCTCATAAAAGTGGAATCATACAGTATTTGTACTTTTGTGACTGGCTTATTAAATTTAGCATAATGTTTTCAAGGTTCATACATGTTGTAACATGCATCACAAATTTATTCCTTTTTAAGGTTAAATGATGTTCCATTGCATGTATATATACCACATTTTTCTTATCATTCACTTGTTGATGGACACTTGAGTTGTTTCCATCTTTTGCCTTTGTGAATAATGCTTCTATGAACATAGGTGTGTACAAGTTTTTGTTTTTTATTAATGCATATTAGTTATACAGATTAATGACTTTCATTATGTCAGATTCAGATACCCATGTAACCTAATTGGAACTTACAAGTTTTTGTTGAAACCCATATTTTCAGTCAATTCAAATGTGTATGTAGGAGTAGAAGTTGCTGGATTATATGGTAATGCTGTTTGATATATCAAGAAACTGCTAAAGTGTTTTCCATAGTTGCTGAACCACTTTGAATGTTCATCAGCAGTGTATGAAGGTTTCAGTTTCTCTATATCTTTGTCAACTCTCATTATTATCTGTCTTTTATTACAGCCATCATATCAAGTATAAAGTAGTATTTCATTGTGGATTTATTTCCATAAAGACTAATAATATTGAGCATCTTTTCATGTATGTATTGGCAATTTTTATGTCTTCTTTGGAGAAATGTATATTTAAATTATTTATCTAGTTCTTAATCAGGTTATTTTTATTGTTATTGGGTTATAAGAGTTCTTTATGCATTCTGGAGTTTAACTTCCTATGAAATATGTAATTTGTAAATATTTTCTCCCATTGTATGAGTTGCCTTTTCACTGTTATTGGTATTTTTTGTTGTACAAAAGTCTTTAATATATAGTCCCTTTTATATTTTTCCTTGTGTTGTTTGTGTTCTTGGCATCATATCAAGAGATCATTGCAAAATATAATGTCATGAAGCTTTTCCTTTATGTTTTCTCCTATGAGCTTTATAGTTTTAGTTGTTGCATTTACATCTTTACACCATTTTGAGTTAATTTTTATAAATGACTTAATGTATGGGTCCAATTTCATTCTTATCCATGTAGATATCCAGTTTACCTAATACTATTTGTTGAAAAGACTGACCTATCCTCATTGAATGCTCTTGATTCCACTATATATACAAGGGTTTATTTCTATTCTTTGTATTTTATTCACATACCTGCTTTTCAATCTTGGCTTTGTTACTTACTGGTGATAATCTGTGGGTTATTCAACATCTCTTATATGACATGTTAGAAAGTAAGCTCCATGAGGGCAGAAATTTTTGTTTTTTGCTTACTATTATCTTCTTAGTAGTAAGAGCAATCAATCAATAGTTGATTATAAACAATATTCTCTGTTGAATGAATGAGCAATAATATCTCTCAGAATACTGTTGTAAGAATTAAATGAAATACTATGTAAAGCACTTGGCACACTGTCTGGAATATTGTAAGAGTAAGAAATTATACTTATTTAGAGTATTCCTATTATTTTACTTATATAACTCCCATGAACAAATGAAATCATAAATTTTAAACTGATACTTTTTTTTAGTGGTACTGTGGATGAATTTAAGGCCTTCACAGTGAGTTATATCCCAAGCCCATTTTTTATTTTGAGATAGGGTCTGTCTAAATTGCTAAGTTGCTGAAGCTGGGCTTGAACATGAGATTCTCTTGTCTTAGCCTACCAGAGTACTGAGATTACAAAGGTATGTCATCATGCTCAGTATATCTGATACTATTTAAAATGAATCTCAAGGCAGGCATGGTAGTGCACCACCTGTACTCCCAGCACTCAGAAGGCCAAGGCAGGAGGATCACAGTGAGTTTGAGGCCAGCTTGGACTACATGTTGAGTTGAGGCCACCCTGAACTACATGGTAGGACCCTTTCTCAAACAAACAAACAAACAAAAAACTAAAGTGGATCTCTGTTCAGTTGGATGAGACAAGTTAGTGTGGTTATGGAGTTACCTTAAATTGAGTGGGCCTCAGGGGACACACAAGCACTCAGCACAGCCATTTTACCACCTTCACAAATGGCTGAGACTGGCTGCCTTGTTTCTGGCACCTTAGAGGCAAAGGCTGAATGAATACTGTTTTGGGGATGCTAAAGGAGAAAATGGGCAGTTTAGGGTGAAGTAAGGAGAGTAGGCATTTGACAGGCAGTTTTTTAGTTCTAAAAGAAATAAAATCTATGTCACTATGATCTGCTAACAGCAGGCCTGTCAGGGAGATTAGAGGGAATTGCACTATTGAGGATCCACCATGTGCCAAGAGGCACTGCGGAATTTAGAGATTTACATATATTCTTATTCAGTCTTCACAATTTCCCTGAAAAGTAGAATATTATCCCCATTCTTCATATGAGGAAACAGATTCTGAGAGATTAAATAACATATGGTAAATAGCAGAACTGAGATTTAAGCCCATTTATCTTGACTCTAGGACTTGTGCTCTGGAGCAACGTAAGTTTTATTTAGTTTCTTTGTCAAATTTCAACCCTTTTGTAAGTGTGAGAAAAACTAATATGATTCTCCTTGTATGCTCATGCAGTGTTTTCTTATGTTGTTTTAACTGGAAAATTGGAGGTTCCAAAACTGCTAGCAAATAGTTTTTCTGATAAATGAGAAATCTTCCAAATTATAAGCCTATGCATTTTTATAATATGCGATAGCAGTCATAAAGTGCAATTGCAATTATATTATTTGTAGTTTGTTGTATTTTGGAAGACATGTGGTGGGGTGGGTGGTTGAAAAATGTGTGTGTGTGTGTGTGTGTGTGTACTTACACATACAACAACAGCATAAAACATCTGAGTTAATTAAATGGATGAGCATATTAAGGATGATGGATTTATAGTTTTCCAATGAAAATCATGTAATTCTGGGGGTAAATGTTAGACTAGTTCTGTTCTACTCTGTTTCTAAGCCAAACCAGTCATTTTTATCAACTCATACTATTGTTTTCAAGGCAGTAAGATCAGGAATTGTAGATGGTTCATCAAAGTCATTACCTTTGTCATAAATTGACTAGAGGGCTATCTTTTCGGGTTAATGGTATCATCTCCATAGAAAAAGGATGGTCTTTTGGTTGCGTGTATAGGTGTTATACATGCAAGTTATTCCAAGACACCCTTGGGTACATTCCATCTACACTGTGAGAGGATGAGAACTCAGACATGGCTTTATGTGCTTGTTCTGACACTGGCATTGTGATGTTGAGTAAGCTACTTAAGGAAACTGAAAGTCAGTGTTCATATGAAAAGTGAAAATAACAGGCTGTCTCTCATAGGGTAATGATGAGAATAAAATAATACATTCAGAGCACATAGAAAAGTTCTTGGCTCACTTAACGTTTTCAATACATGTTTGCTGTTGTATTTGTTATTTACTATTATTACTGGTAGCAGTAGTAGTAGCATTAGTGGTATAGGTATATTACAGGCTTCAAGCTAGCTAACTGTGGACTGAAACCTCTACAAACTGTGACCTAAAATAAACCTTTCCTCCTTTAACTTATGAGTATTGATATTTTCTCCCAGCAATGAGATAGTAACAAAGACAGATTTTGGTATCAGAGAAGCTGTGAACTACCTGGCCAAGTGGTTCCAGAGCCTTTGGAACTAGCTTGTGGGAAGAGTCTGGAAAGGTTTCGAGATGCCAGCTTAGAAAGCAGCTCTGGAATGCTACAGGCTGAGTTTGATGGGAGATTCTGGTCAGAGTTTACAAGACCAGAATGCTGATAGAATTGCACCTGGTATAGAGCCACTTCATAAGGTTTCAGTTGGAAACAAAGACTGCATTGGCAATTGGACTCCAGGCCACTTGTGTCATGTTTTGGCAGAAAATTTGTCTGCAGTTTGCTCATGTCCAAAGACATGGGAGACTGAAATAAAGGGAAGCACACTCATTATCCTGGCATAAAAAATTTCAAGGCAGTCTAATATTGAGGTGGTGCATGGCTACTTACTCTTGGAGAATTTTAGTCAGCTCTACCTTGAAAATTAAGAGCAAATGGCCCAGCAGAATGATTTTAAAAAGTTTTGAGTTTGGCCACGAAGGAAGCTGTGGTAAAGTTGGTGATCTGCACAGGTGAAGCAGGGAGAACTTAGTTGCTGAAAACATAAGCATGAAAAAGTCAAGTGCTTTTGAACTGGACAATAGAAATGATGGCCTTAGGGCATCATAACAACTAGCAGAACTCCAGCATTTGCAATCTCAAAATTGCAAAGTTGAATGACTTTATTTTGAGAAGAGAGCACAGGGCATCACATTTCTGAATGGCAGCATTCTAAGGATGTTTTTTCCTCAGGATTGGGTTCATAATGCTCAGGATTCCAGATGTGTGATTCCTCAGCCAATAGAGAAAAAAGTTTGGCTACTGCTCTAGTTGGCAGCAGACCTTGGCATCAACCACATTGTGCTGGTTCTAGGAATATGCAGAATGCAAGAGTTGCAGGGTCAGAAAGGCTTCCACCCAGATTTCAGAAGAAGGCGTGGGAGGCCAGGCAGCATGCTCCAGTGAAGCCAGTGTGTGAAGCTGTGAATGTGAGACAGAAGGTGCAGTGAAGACTCCAGAAGGTTGGAGAAGCCAGGAATGTGGGTCATCTGAGGAAAGCTGCAGGGAGTGAGCAAAGCCAGCCCAAGAGAGAGGCTGTGAGAGCTGCAGCCACTGACTCTCCCAAGGGGGAGATCACATCTTTCTGCAGACTGCCCCCAATGGTGGGCACTGAACTATGAGATTTAATGTTTGCCCTGCTACATTTTGGCCTTGCTTTGGCCCAATTCCTTTCTATCTCTCTGTTTGTACTGTTAGGAATGGGAATGTTTATCTTGAGCTATTGTATGTTGGAAGTGTTTAACTTCCTTTTTATTTTTGCAGATGCTCACAGCTAATAATTTGCCTTAAATCTCAGAGGAGACTTTGGACTTGAACTATTCAGCAATGCTGAAACTGTTACAACTTTGGTAACTCATAGAGATGGATGAAATGCCTTTTGCATAGAGGGATGTGCATGAATCTTTGGGGGATCAGGGATGAATATTATAACTTAATACTTTATCTAGATGACCTCACAAAGTCTCATGCACTCATAAATGTGAATTTGGGAAGTGACTGGATCCTGAGTGTCTGATACTGGATTCGTACACTGATTCACTTACTGTTGTTCTGGGTGTGATTGAATGGATTTACTGAAGACTAAAGACTGATCTTGGTTGTGGGTGGTACCAATTAATAGGCTTGTAGCATGGGTGGAATAAAAAGGGAAAGCAAAAGAAAGCCTGATGAGTCCTGCTTTCCATGCCATGGACTGTTACTCATTTGCCATGCCCTTCTGCCATGCCAAACTGCCTTGGAGTCAGCCAACTGTGGACTGAAACCTGTATGAGCTATGAGCTAAAATAAATCTTTCCTCTGTTAATTTGTGGGTGTAAGGTATTTTGTCTCAGCAACAAGAAAGTAACTAAAACATAGGCCAAAAATGGGTAGGAAGTCAATGCCATATAGCCACTAAATTTTAGCTTTTGAGACTGAAAGGCCTTTTTTTTTTTCACCAGAGATCGAACTCAGGGTCTTGTGCTTTTGCGCTTGCCAGGCAGGTGCTGCACCACTGAGCTACATCCCTGGCCCTTGAAAGGCCTGGTTTTGATTTCCACTTTTATTATTTACCAGCTGTGTGAGCTAAAACTTACTTGTTTGTTCCTTCATTTGTAAAGTGAACAAAATATTATTAGTAATGCTTACAATACAGTATTAGTATAAAACCAAATTGAAATCACCTATTCAAAAGTACTTGGCAAGCTGAAATACAATGTTACTCATATTTCTATTGCTGTTTCCCACCTATCTTATAAAAAACCCAGGAGAGTTGAGAATGACTTACTAAAATGTCAAAGCATTGATGTTGGAAATATGTAGTTGTATAGTATAAAAGAGTAGAAATCTTTGAATTATTACTATACCATTTATTGAATATTTTCTTTGTGCTGAGTACTAGCCACATTTATTGTAACAGGTCTACTAGCATCTCTAGGAACAAGAACAACATATTTAAGACTTTTATACAAGAGGAAGATGGCACATTTAAGAAGGGTTGCAGATAAAATACTGAGTGCTTAGTTAAACTCATTTCTTTTTTTTTTTAGTTAAACTCATTTCTGATAAACTGAATAAATTTTATTGTATCTCATGTACTATTTGGAAAGTACTTATAACTGAAAATTCTTTATTTGAAATTCAAATTTAACTGAATAGTCCATATTATTATTTGCTAAATCTAGTAATTGTAGGAGATTGAAATAATCTTTAATTCAAAGTGAGTGGATTAGAGAAGGTAAGGGAGAGCATAGTATGAGAGGAGGTCAGAAAAGCAGGCAAGCAGCAGACTCTGTAAGGCCTTTGGAAGCCTTGGAGGACCTTTGGTCTTACTTTAAGGGTAATGGAAAACTATCAGAGTTTTTTTTTATTAAATTCTTTTATTGGTACATTGTAGGTATACAACACAATTATATTTCTCACTGGGAATTGTACCTTTACATAATGCATCTTGGTTCTTATTTTTTCCCCATTCCTAGCCCTCCCTTCACCCCCTCCACCCTTCCCTATTTACAAAGACTTTATTTCCTTTTTTTTTGTTTTGTTTTGTACTGGAGATCAAACTCGGGACCTTGCACTTGTGAGGCAGGCAGTGACACCACTGAGCTAAATCCCCAGCCCCCATCAGAGGATTTTTTTTAAGTAATGAAGGAACATGTAAAATTTTACTTACTTATTTATTTATTTTTGGCTTGTGGTACTAAGGATTGAACTCATGGCCTTTGCATTGAGCTACATCCTCAGCCCTTTTTATTTTTTTTTAAGTTTGAGAAAGGGTTTTTCTAAGTCATTATGTTGCTCAGGCTGGACTTCAACTCCAGATCCTTCTGCCTCAGTCTTCCAAAGTATTGAGATTATAAGCATGTGCCACTGCACCTGACTTCAATTTTCAGTTTTAAAATATTACATTAGCTCATGTGTGAAGACTTCATAGAAGAAGAAACCTCAGAGAGGTTAACTTGCCAGTGGTCACAAAGCCTATAAATGAATGTAGCCAAGACTGGAATCTACCCCTGATTCCAAAACTTCTTTTCTTAATTGAAATTGGAAGATGGCATTATGAAGTAAAAAGAGTTTGAAGACAGTACTGTAAAAGATGAGTGGAATCTAGACATGTCCAGAATTATTGAAAATACCTTCAATAAATGTTGTTTCTCTTTTTGTTTTCAACCTTACTAAAGATGCCATTGGGAAAAATGTAAAACCTAAGGAATAACCTGGAGGAGCCATGGAATGCAAGCCCCAATGAGAGCACAGGTGGTTACTTTTTTTTAACCATTGTATCCCAGTACCTACAACAGGGTATGGCACATAGTAGGACATCAAAAACTAGCTATTATTATTATTATTATGTATCAAAATACATATATAGTTACATAAAGAGCTAAACATGCTTTTAGATTCCTGTGAAATAGAATATTAGGTAATACATACTTGATAGTTCATAAAATGATTTGAGTGAATTTTGAGTGCATATAGATGTGAGGCATGCTAAATAATAGCCTGTTGTGTTTAGTTCAGTAGTCAAAGTCAATAAGAGATTAGCAACTTTATTAATCTGAATAAACAGTGTACTTTTGCTGGCTGTCTGAGGACTGTATACTGAGAACCTACTGGCTGACAGTTTTTTTAAGATACAGATACCATTTCTTTGCTTCTACTGGCTTATAGCAAGGTTCGCAGTAAAATCATACCATATGCAAAGAAATAAGTGCAGGGAATATTCAAAGTTACTTCCTTTGTAAGCTTGTAGCATGATATTATATCTCCAAGGGTGAAGAAAGACTTCTCAGCTTAAAGAAATTGTTTAAACCAGAGAACTGGAGTTGTGGTTGCTATACCTTTATGGGAAATGAAACTTAATGAGTTTATTTGCATTCATACAACAAAGAATTCTACTTGAAATTCTACTTGTTTTGTAAGGTATATAAGAGCATTAGATTTGGAGTAAGACATCTTTGGTTCTACTGTATACTTTGTGAATTTGAGCCAGTTTTTGAACCTCACTACCCTACAATAACATCTTCTGTACCTCATAGGATATTGGTAAGATCCGAAGGAACTAATGGATGTTTATTTATTCCTTTGAGAGATATTTATTGATTTAACTACTTTGTGCCAAGTATTACATATTATTAGGTGTTGTATATATTATTGCAGCAAACAAAACAGTGTTGCAGACCCTGATGTAACTGTGTCTAATGGTAGAGGCAGCTAGCATACATAAGTAAATATGTGTTTACAAAGGTTTGTGGAAAGTGTTGTGAAAGAATAGGGAAGGACCTGCGTTAATTAGAATCAACAGAAAAGGCCTCAATGAGGAGGTAGCATTTATAATGAGAAGTAAGGTAAGAAAGGAGTTAGAGGAGGGGTTCTATACCAAGTAGTGAAAAAATATATGTGCATATCTTGAAGCAAAGGAAAATATTAGGATGTTGGAGGAACTATAAAAATAGCAGTAGTGAGTAAAGGGCAGGGGTTTTTGCCAAAGGTAAGAGGATCCATGTTTTCCTGGCCATAGTAGCAGAATCTGGCTTCTGTTCTAAGTACAAAGTCCTAAGACAAAAAAGAATTTTGCAAGTTAAAGTGCAAGAGGATACCAGTGTGATTAGAACCCAGTGTGAGTGAAGGGAATTTGACGGGGGCCAGGAATTTAAGTTTTGATCTAAATGGGAAACCATTGGAGCAAGGTTAAACATAGATGTAATTAGAGGAGGCATGGATTTTAGAAAAGACTATTCTAGTTGATGTGTGAAAGAAGAATACAGAGTAGAAAGTAGAAGACCAACTGAAGCCTCTTTTCTCCCAGAACTAATGTGAAAGTAGTTAAGGGGAAAAGATGTGAAGACATTTGAGATTTATCTTGGACACAGAGCCAAAAGGAAAGGCTTTTTGGCTTTGGTGACCAAGTGTATAATCTTCCATCTATGACATGGGAGACATTTTGGGAGGAACAAATTTTGAATAGGGGGGGTAAAAGTTGATATGGGAATAAAAATTGTACTTTTGACCAAATATGTTTTGGAGAGGTATAGAAAAATGCAGAGAAAATAATATTTTTTGGGAACTTGATCTTGGTAAAAGCAGTCTCACTGGCATGGTGGAGTGAAAAAAATTAGAATGGGAGATATTATAGTGATATATAAATGCCCGAAGATGTATAGAGAGGGAAAGATCGATGATGTAGGAGAGATAAATAGAGTAACCAAAGGTAATCTTTAAAAGGTGGAAGAAATGGGATACTGTGCACAAGTAGAAAGTTTGGTCTATAAGAAGGAGAGGAGGTCTAGAGGTATAGCTCCATAGTAGAGCACTTATGGCCTGGCTTCCAGTTCCAGCATTGCAAAAGTAAATAAGAAAGAGAAGAGTGGTTCACTCACATTAACACGAGCAAAGATGAGGAAATGTGTACAGATGGGAAGAGGGGAGTACCCACTTCTGATGATACTCTTTTCGATGAAGTATGGGGCGAGATCATCTGAATGAGAAGAGGAGAGTGGTATGAGGGTTTGAGGAGAGAAAAAAAAGAGATCTAAAATAGTTGTCCTACTGAGCAAGTTTAATAAAGAAAAGTAAATCTAAGCATGATGGTGCATGCCTGTAATACCAGCACTCTCAGAGGCTGAGGCAGGAGGATCACAAGTTTAAGCCCAGCCTGGGCAACTTAGAGACCTAGCAAGACTCTGTCTTAAAATAAAAAAACTTAAAATATGTTCAATATGAAGTTAATGGGTTCAATCTCCAGTACTGTAACAAAAGAAAATAAAAATCTATCTTTATGCTGGTAATGGTGGCACCTACATGTAATCCCAGCACTTGGGAGGATGAGGAAGGCAGATCATTTTGTGTTTATGACCAGCCGGGGCTACATATTGAGTTCAAGACCAGCCTGAACTCACTAAGCAAGACCTTGTCTCAAAAAAAAGGAAAAAAGTAATAGATTTCAAACAGCCAACATTTAGTAACTGCTTGAAGTCTGTGATCATGAATTTAAGTGCAACCTGTCAGCAAGATTGTGTGGCTTCCTCTAGCAACATTCAGCTGATCAGGTGCAAATTCAGAGTGGGCAAATGGCTGATTTTATCCAGGATTTGTTAGACTAAGCATGCTGACTGGAAGAAAGAGTTAAGTTGAGGAAGTGATTATAGTGCTAGGCTACAGAATATCCTGAATAAGGAGGGAAGCAGTGGGAGGAGAGCAAGAAAATAGCAAGCTCAATATACTGTAGTTTCAATGAGGTTCATTCATTTACTCATTTGAAAAAGAATTTGAGGAGCTAATACATATAGTATACATATAAAAACTTTATTACTTTATTAACATTAAATATAAATGTATAATTATAAAAGATCAATAAACTACACAAGACAAATTGAAATTGTAATAGATAGGGGATAAGGGACAAGTAGAAAAAGTAAAGGGATCATTAAGGACAGCAGGGAGAAGTTTTTGGTGTAGTTAAAAAGAGCTTTTAAATTCTTCAGTGTATTTCATGACTACATGATCTTTGCAAATTTAGTAGGCTTTAGTTTAAATACTCCTAATGAAAAGTAGCTTCATTGTTTAAAAAGTTCACCATTCTTGTCTTTGATCTTTTGCTTCTGGCCTCCATGTAACTTAACCAGGGAATAATTTTAGAATCAATTGCTTAAACTTAACAACTGTCCTGTTGGGCTACTGTCAGTCTACAAGACACCTGTAACTCTAGGTGTCTCCCATTCCATCTCTCACTGATGTCAGTGACCTATTGTCTTGGCCATCATGACCTCTTAAGCATAAACATCTATAATCATTAAGGTGGTGTTGTCCTCATAGTCAAATGAAGGGAAGGGAATGGCTTCCTCAACCTCCCTGGACAGGTCTTCTAATTGTACTAAAAGGGGTGTAGGGAAATGGGTTGAGTTCTTTCCTTGGCTACTTCATGCTGAAGGAAGTGACAGAAGGTTTTGTGTTGTTTTTGTTTTTGATGTTTTCGAAAAGTAAAGATACTTGGAGGCATTCTCAAGTAATTGCCTGGGAGATGGCCACTATTCATTCCTGAAAAAAATCTTTGGAGTAGATTTATTGTACAAGGAAGGCAAAGAGTAATAAGCATTAAGGAGACTAAGAGGAGTAGGAGGCAACGTAGAGGAAAGAGAAACAGACTATCTGAAGAGCCTTCAAGGGGTTTGGAAGCCATTCAAAAAGACCTTTTACCCCATCTCTGATGAGCCTGGATTTGTTGGTGTAAAAACAGCGTTGTTCTTGGAGTAGAGCACATATGCCATTCTGTGAAGCTGTCAGGAGATCAAGGCCTCTGGGGTTTTGGAGCAAGACTGAACCCAGGTATATTGCAAGTGTCCCAGTTGGTCAAAGACTTCTTTGAGACCTTCAGTGAGATCCTTTGACAGCCTGGTGAACTCTGAAGGAGAAACGCTTCAACATCAATCCCCACTGCAGTTCCTGTGATTATTCCCAGGGTGGCCATTAAGGGAACTAGCTGTATGGCACATTGTGCCCTGACATAGGTTATAGGGGAGATGGGGATGGGTAGATCAGATGTTGCTAAGGAAAGGATGGGAGAGAGGACTAATGTATAGGTTGAATTCCAGTTGGTAGGTAGGCAAGTGCATGCCCTGTCTCCACACACCCAGAAGATGCCCATCTCTAGGGAAAAACATCCTATGAGATCAAATCCATAAAGGAGGAGGAGGTCTATGGATGGGTTAGGAAGTAAATGTCTGACTGCCTTGAATTTGTGCCATATATGGAAGAAGGAGCTAAAAGTTGGAGCTGTCAGGTGGGAAAGGGATGAGTCTGGTTGTAATACTGCAGTACCCTATTGGCTAAGAGCAGTGAATTTTTGGTTCAAGAAGACTGCCATCGGGCATATTGAGGTGTGTGAATTTTTGGGCACCTCCATGGGGGTAAGGGAGTGTCTTCCAGCGCCCCCCCTTTTTTTTAGTACCAGGGATGGAACTCTGGTCCTTGCACTTGAAAGGCAGGTGGTGTAACCACTGAGCTAAATCCCCGGCCCCTCCTTTCCCCTTTTTTGGCAGTATTCAAATGTGGTAGCATTTACAATGCCCTAGAAGTAAGTATACCCAGGTACCCATAAAAGAGTTCCCAGATGGTTAAAGTTGTGGTGATTAGAAAGTGGGAAGAGATGTATTGTAGCTTTGCATAGGGAGAAGTCTAAAAAGCTGACTGGGGTTAAGTGATCTTGTTTGGTTTGAGAAATAGAGGAGCAGGTTGTGTTAGATGGAGTCCATTTTGGGAAGGACCAATGTGGCCTGCTGTGGCAGTCAGTGAGCCTTTAAGGGCTGTCTGATATTCTTTAGTGCCCCCAAGAGTCTGATGTCAGTCAGATCCTTCAGCTACGGCTATGCCTCTGGGACTGGCAGTATTAATGAAGTGTAGCACTGCAGAAGTGTTTATCCATGTTCCAAGGGGAGCAGGAATTACTGAGTATGCTATCTCAGATAAATGGAGGCAGACTCAGCAGGGTGGTTGGATGGTTTCATTAAAGATTTGGATGATTTTAGCCATGTGAGAGAGTATCTGATTGACGTACCTAGGAACAGTCTATGTTGTAGTGTTAGAGGTTAAAAGGGTGAGTAATATTGAGAAAGAAAGGATCAGAGCAGGAGAATTCCAGAAGCAAAGGAAGTGATTTATTCTGGGAAAAAGTCTAGGAGGGATCCCTGTAGCCATAGATCTTGGATTATGGTGCCTAGGGAGGAAGAGGGCAATGAACAAGAGAATTCTTCTCTTAAGATGGTCAATAAATGGTCAAAGTTATGAAAAGAGGGACTCTTGGGACACTCTAGCTATGTCTTTGATCTCTTCAGTCACAAGAGGCAGCTTGGTGATCTTCAGGGATGTGGTTCCAGTTGGTGTACACTGGAAAAGGGGAGCCTTTTTTATGGCATTCACTACTTTTTTTTTTTTTTGGTACCAGGGATTGAACTCAGGACCTTGCGATTTTGAGGTTTGCGGCGGAACCACTAAGCTAAATCTCTGGCCCTAAGGGGAGCCCTTTTTTAGAGAGGAGAAGTGACCGTTTAATTTTGCCACTGTTGGGTGGTCAGGATTACTTGAAAGGTCCCTGTCCATTTTGGTTTTAATCCCTGAGAAGGGTTGGGGGGCTGTATATATATCTAGTGTCTAGGTTGTAGCAATGGAGGAGTGAGGGGTGTCTAGGCTGTTGGGAGGGTGTAGTCAGCATAGTTCCAAATGTGATGTCTAAGAGTATTAAGGAATTTGAAAGAGGGGAGCATAGGTTTGAATTGGAGGTAGGGAAAGTGAAGGCAACGAGAGGCCTTCTCAATAGAATCTCAAAGGGGCTGAGCATAAGAGGTTTTCAGGGAAGAGATCTGAGTTTCAGAAGGGCTAAGAGTATGAATTTAGTCCAGTCTAAGTGCACCTGGAGGCCAAACTTCGTTAGGCTTTGTTAAAGAAGGTGATTTGCCCTTTCAGACTCACCTGAGGATTGGGACAATATGGGATGTGGAACTTCCAGGTTATCAGGTTATATTTAGGGAGGAGGCTACTTATTGGTTGATCTGTGAGGTAAATTCAGGTCTATTATCCATTTGAGTGGAGGTTAGGAGCCCCCAAAATGGGATGATTTCAGTGAGTAGGATATGCACTACTGTGGAGAATCTTTTGTTTCTTGTAGGAAAGGCCTCTATCCATCCTGAGAAGGTGTCAACTAGAATAAGGAAGTATCTTTGTTGTTTTTACCAGAAGCATGTGATAAGTCTATTTGCCAGTCATTGCGAAGGAGTAATCCCCGAAATTGATGGCTGGGGAAGGGAGGAGGTCTGAAGTTGCTCTAGGGGTTGGTGGTTGGACATATGGAGTAATGGGCGATAGTCTTTTTCAGGGAGGACATAAAACTATGTGTGAGATGTATGTGAATCTATAGGAATTGGCACAGCGGGAATGTTTGGCATGGAACTGGTCATGGAAAGATGAAAGAAAATTGTTTTGAAAGCTTTCAGGAAGGACCAATTTTTAAGGGAAAAATCACCACTGTTCCTCTTGTGTCCCATGTTCTTTCAGTAGAGTTATTTCTTGGGGTGAGTAGGAAAGTATAAACGGGAACAGGAGGCAAGGAACAGAGAGAGGGTTGGTAGCTGCCTGTTTTGCCACACTATCAGCCTCAGTATCTGCACAAATGATGTCTGAAATGTTTATCCCATGAGTCATGTCCTTGATGGCCCTTACAATGAATGACTACAGCTCTACGGATTAGAAGAGCCACCTCTAGAATGCCTTGAATTAGGAGCCTATTTTATAAGAATTTTTTTTTGCAGTTAGAAATTTTGTTTCATGCCAGATTTGGGTGTTTGAGTGTAGGATATTATGTGCGTATTTGGCAACTGTGTAAATATTGAAGGTTTTATCTTTTGAGAAAGTGATAGCTCTAGTGAATGCAAGGAGTTATACCTGTTGTGAAGTTGTCCCTGTGAAGAAGGCACCACATTGATTACTTCTCAGGGAGGGTAAGAGGATTGACTATTGTGATAGCCTTCAATGATGGCCAAAACCTGCCTGGGAAGGGTGGTTTTTGTCGCACTTCCATCAATAAAACAGTTGGGGGGCCCTGGAATATGTTCTGAGGCTATGTGCTAGAAGCAAGTGAGAGTAAAATAACAAAGATTAGTACAATCAAGTTGGGATGTAGAGTTTGGGGAGTCAGGTGCTGGGAGGAGGTTGGAAGGGTTTAGGACAGGTAAGCAGCAGAAGTTGACCAAGGCTTGCAAGAACTGAGAGTGTAGGATTTCAACTTGGGCTGGAGAGAGAAGAGTTAAAACACAATGGCTGAAAAGATCAGAGAGATTATGTGAAGAGTGCACCTATAGGGGCTGGTGAAGAGTAATTTTTTGGCCCTTGGAGATAAGCCATGTGGTTGACCCTAAGACCTGTAAACAGAGAAGCCAACCTTTATTTCAAAGTCCAGTTGTTTAGATAAATAGGGAACAGGCTGGAGTGAGTCTCCAGCCAGCTGTGCAAGTAGCCCTAAGGCTTGTCCCTTCTTGCTGGTTAGAAATAGAAAGAAAGGTTATTAGAAGAGGGTAGGGTCAAAACAAGAGCCTTAAGGAGTGCCTGCTTGAAGGCCCAAAAGGAAACAAGAAATAAACCTATTTCTGGCACTTGTTCTTAGGGATCTCCACTGGAAGCCTCATAGAAGAGTTTTCCAATGAGTGAGAAATTTTGGATCCAAAGTCTAAAATAGCTAAGGAGCCCCAGGAAAGAAAGGAGGTCTTGTTTTGTGGTGGGAAAAGGAGGACTGTTAATAGCCTGTTTGGGGGAGAGGAGTATGCAGTGAGTGGTAGGGTTGAGGTGAAGGCTAAGATAAATGACCTCTTCTGTACCAGCTGGGCCTAGTGTTCTGAAACGTGGTATCCCCTTTGCCTCAACAATTCAAGGGAAATAGTGTGGGATATAGAGTCATTTTTTGAGGGGCTGCAAAGCAAAAGTTTGTTGACATATTTGAGCAGGTGGCTGGGCCAAGGTCAAGGGAAGTCCTTTTGTAATGCTTGGCTGAAAAAGAGAGGGCTGTCCTGAAATCCCTGGGGAAGAATTGTTCATGTGAGTTGTTGGGTGAACAGAGATATGGGGTCAATCCAAGTAAAGGTGAAAATTTGTTGGAAATCATGGATGAGGGGAATAGTAAATAGTAAAGTTGTTGGAAATCATGGATAAGGGGAATCTTTTAGGTCTAAAACAGTAAAATACTGAATATTGGGGGAATATGGGAGAGGAGGGCATAGGAGTTGGGGACCACTGGGTGAGTGGGAATAATAGCTTCATTAATCTTTCTGAGATCTTGGAGTAGATCTTGCAGTGGGTAGTGAAGGCTGGAGGCTAAGATGGCCATCAGGCCTAAAGGGGTATTGGTTGATGGTGATAGCTTCAGTAGGAGGCCCTCAGAGCTGTTTTGAGGGGTTTGTGTTGTAAGGCTATGGAAGGGATTTTTTTGTGACCTAAAACTAGGGTCAACTTGTGATTTGATAAGTTGGATCATTTTAAAGGGGAGGTCTCATTAAGGGCTACAACTGGTAAGATAAGGAAGGGCTCAGAAGGAAGTGAGGGAATATATGTAGATGTCCCCATGCAGTGGAGGATATCTGTTCCCAAAAGGGGCATGGGACAGTGGGGAATTAACAAGAAAGAGTTAGTGAAAGTGGGCTGGGGATTTAGCTCATTGGTTCCGCTGCCTGCCTCGCAAGCCCAAGGTCCCAAGTTCTATCCCTGGTACCAAAAAAAAAAAAAAAAGAGTTAGTTAAAGTTATATGGCCTAAAGATCAGTATAAGCCTGGAGTCTTAGCTGGTGTTCCTATTAGGCCCTTCATTCCAACACCTCAGATAGGAGGGGAGCAAAGATCTTAAATATGCAGTAAGAACAGAGAGGCTGGCCTCTGATTCGGCCAGAAAGGAAAACTGTTTTTGGCCATCATCATTGTTTCTTGAGGCTCTATTGATGTTTTGGATGAAGCCTTGAAGATAGGGCCATGAGGGCTGCCAAGTCTTCTCTAAATATGTTAAGTCACCTGGAGGGGAGAGAACTCTAGACAGGGACTTAATTCCCCAGAGAATCCCTTTTATAGTGATGCAACTGTGCGAAGTTTGAACATGACTTTGTAGGAGGCCTGGGATTAGGGCAAGCTTTTGCCCAGTAACCCAGATTGCCACAGCAAAAAGAACTATTAGGTGGGTGTGAGGTGGAGCCTTTGTCAGGCTGTTCTTATAGAATTTTTTTTTTTTGGTACCGGGGATCGAACTTGAGTCCTTGCGGTTGCACAGTAGTTGGCGAAACCACTGAGCTAAATCCCCAGCCTGTCAGGCTGTTCTTATCAGGATCAAACTGGTAAGGCCAGGATTTGATATTTGGTTTTAGTCTGTTTTTGTTTTAGAGTTCTCTGTTCCTCACCTTGGTTCTTGAAAACTTTAAAGGCAAGATCTACAAGCTCCTTCTGCGGTATTTAGGTTCCATTTTCTAATTTTTCGAGCTTTTTTTGGATGTCTGTATAAGATAAGGAGATTAAGTGGAGGTGTAGGAGAATTAGACCTTTAGGAGCATTAGGGTGGGTATTTGTATATTTAACCATGGCCTCTGAAAGGGGGTTCATAAAGAGAGCTTGATTTTCATCTCCCCACAGAGTACTTTCCCTCAGGTGCCCATAGTTGACCTGTTTTAATTTTTTTTCCATTCCTACCAGGAGGCAAGTGATCATATGATCGTTATGTGTCCTAACAGAGTCACCAAGTTGATGTGTCCACTTGGGATCTTGGGTTTCTGTCCTGGGGACCCCTCGAACTGCCTCAGTGTTTCTGTCAGGGTGTTGATGGTGGAGCTCAATGACCTGGTTTTCAGCTGCCTGCCAGATATGCTCCCCCTTTTCATCAGCAAGGGTGGACAAGAAGATAAATTACATATCCCCTAAGTGAAGTCATATATTTAAGTGAGTAGCAGGAATTCTTTTCTATATTTATTGAGATTTTGTGGGAAGGACCCTGTTCTTTGTTGGAAATGTTCTATATCAGTAATTGAGAAAATGTGAATATCAATTCCTGCTACCTCAAGAAGAGATAGGATGGTATGAAAAGAGGTATGGGAAGGTGTTGAGTGAGAAGAAGGAGCATGAAAGGGTGTTTATGGGGGAGAAAAGGGTGGATTTGGGGAGGGGCTGGGGCTGGAGGGCAGGCTTCAGTATGTTGGAGAAGAGGAGGGCTGGGAGGAGGGAGGGGTTGAGGATTAGATTGGTTCTTAGTTGAGTTTGTTGAGGAAGTGGGAAGCAGTAGGGTGTGGGATAATTAATGGGATTGATTTCATCAATAGAGGAGGATAGAGGGGCATAAAGTTATAATGTTCTTGGGCTGGGAGTGGGGATAGGAGTTTTTGTTAGGTTAGATGTGGGCATAGGAGGTTTTTGTTTGGTGAGAAGAATTCGGAGGGAGGAGAGTGTCGGACAGAGGGAAGATTACTCTTGGAGGGTAAAAAAGGCTTGGATATAGGAAACCTCTGACCATTTGCCATTTCTCTGAAGGAAGTTACCAAGGTCTCAGAAAATTTGGAAATCAAAACTACCCTTAGCTGGCCAGAGTTACCCATTATGGAGTGTGTACTGGAGTCACATGAAAGTGGAGTAAAAGATCAATTTTTCTGGTTTAATGTCTCCTTATAATCCCAATTTGGAAAGGTCATGCAAGAAACAGCTGAAGGGTGTATCCTCTGATGTTTTTTTGAGGGAGAATTGCCCATCACAGGGAGGTAAGAAAAAGGCCAGGGTCTAGAAACAAGTCCCTGGGATGTTTCCCTGTGACCAGCCTCCTGACCAGGGTCCATAGGCTCATGGAGACAGATGAGATTGTCCTGTGTGCTGAAAGGAAGTATCCCCTCTAGTCACAGTGGAGGAGGTCCCCCTTTTGTGGTGTTCTCAAATACAGAATGGTGAAGAAGAAGAAAGGGCTAGGAAGAAAAAAGGGGTGTGGCAGATTGGCTTTCCCTGATCACCAAGAGAAAGTCCATTGGCCCAACATCTTACCCTCCTAGGAGTGGCGATGGATTAGCAGCCTGTGGTGTATATCTGGTTTGAGATCTGGCAGGATCATCCTACCCCTGGAATTCGGAAAAGGGTGGATTTTGGGGAAGGGAAAGGAGAGTTGGTTATCCAGTCTGGTGGTGGGGGTTTGAGAGAGATTTGCCTCTGGGGGTTTTTAGGGCTCACCAAAGTGTAGCCTTGTCCAGAGCCTTCACAGTCCTGCCACAAAGGGCAGTTGAGCCCACACAACCAACTTTTTGGGAAGAAGGGGGAATGGGGCCAGAAACAGGAGGTTCTGGGGATCTAGGAATAAGCCCAAGAGGAGCTGCCACTATGAATTGCTTCGTTTGTAGCAAAGAGCTTCTGCTCTTGGCTCCCACTCCTGGATTTTGGCACCAGATGAGCAAGAAAGAAAGGACATGAACTCAACAGTCAAGCAGGTTTATTGCTAAACCTGAGGGACCTCTCTTTGCGAGGAGAATAGAGAAGGTATCCCTTACAGAGGCTTTCTTAATAGTGTGTTTTTGTGGGCTTTTGAGGGGTGGGTTGGAGAAATTGCAGACTTTTGGGTCACTAATGTGTTCCCTGTAACCTGCTAACGTGTACTTGGGGGCTGCAAATCACCTGCTAACATATCCTCTGTGAACTACTAACATGTCCTCGAGGGACTGCTTGTGGCCTGCTGACATGTCCTCTGTGACCTAATGAATGAAACCTACATTTCTCTAAGGGGGCACATAGGCTCATTGGAACTGGCAGTGTCCCTGTCCAGTCTCTATCAACATGAATATATTACAACATATGCATACAGCACTTAAGATACAACGCAATTTTCTGGTAAATTTTACCAAAAACAAACTGCTAGTCACAAGTAATCTACTTATCATAATAAATTAACTTTTTATGCTCTATTATAATACAGAAATTCTTTTGGACTTGGAAACAATGGATGACCTAAATGATTTGACTTTTGTTCCCAAACCTGTCAGTGCATCAGAGTCATCTAAGAAGCTTTTTGTTTTGTTTCTGTTTTTTGAGACAGTGCCTGAAAGAAATCAAGCTAAAACAGGAGCACCCGAGGCAGGGCTTTACTGGGGGAAAGAACTGCTGGGCTATCTCAAACAGTGGCGAGAAAGAGAGCATGAGGTTGGCGAGGTAGAGCTATATAGGGTTTTATAGTTGGGAGAGCATCCTGGAGGGCTGGGGATTGGTTGTACTGCGGGGCTAGCTTTGGGGCGGCAGGTGATTGGAAGGGGAGGATCACGTGGGTAGCAGGGTGGTGAAACAAGTCAGGTTTTGCTTTTCCAGAGGGGGTAAGTTTTACTTTCCCCAAGTGGCTCATTTCCCTTAAGTGGGAAGCATTTTAGGGACAGGAGCCATTTTAAAATGTAGGACCGTTGGGGCCATCTTGTCTGGTAGAGAACTCTATCAGTGTCTTGTCACAGTGCTTAATCTGATTGTCCCTGAGGCTGAAATAAGGAACCTATCCTGTCCTTGTATAGTAAGTTTGCAGGTATGTTACTGTGTAGTGGATTCCATGCTCTTGTGTATGGCAAACAATGAATTGCAAGTGCACATCCAATAGTAAATGAAAAGCAGCTACATTTATTGAAGATCATGAAAAGATGTGAGCAGGGCAAGTACATGCTAGCAGAAATAAAAAGGGGGAGTGAACAGAAAAGTGGTGTCAGGAAAGCACAGAAAAGCACAGCCTAGGTGTCTCTCATTGGGTATCTGGGTAAGATTGACAAGAATGATTGACAGGGTGCTGAATCATCTTCGGGGGCTTCTATTTTGCAGGACTTTCCAAGAGTTCATTCAGATTAAATCATAAACATGAGGTGTAGTCCATATTTATGAACCATTGATAAAGTTTGGTTAGGGAGTTTACTAAAGGTCAGGCCAGGAGATCTAAGGAGTATGTGCTCTTGCCTAGAGCTTTGAAAATTTCCTGGGTCTTTGTTATTTTATTTTCTGCTCTTTTGAGAATAATGGAAGGAGGATTAGCCTTGGTTGCTCCTCAGATTCAAGTGGGTGGAATGGAGTAGTCTCCCAGACTCCATTGTCCTACCTATTATTAGTTTGACACTTCAGCAAGAGACTCAAGAAGGGTTTATTAGACAGAGATTTTAGGATACACTCGAGTGGAGTGTAAGGTAGGATGAAGTTAAGGTCCAACTTTCTCATGTCATTCCAAATCTGGGTTCATGAAACACCAGCTGTCTTCACAAGGCCACTCAAATTTGATCACAGTGAGATCAAAGTCATGCACCTGAGGTGCACCAGTGTCAAGGTAGGTGTAAGGTCTTCGCTGGCCCCCAAGATCGGCCCCTGGGTCTATCTCCAAAAAAGGTGAGTGATGACATTACCAAGGCAACTGGTGACTGGAAGAGTCTGAAGATTACAGTGAAACTGACCATTCAAAACGAACAGGCCTAGATTGAGGTGGTGCCTTCTGCCTTTGTCCTGATCATCAAAGCCTTCAAGGATCCAGCAAGAGACAGAAGGAAACTTCTTCCTTTGTGGCTCAGTAACCTGTTGTTTGTTTTTTTGTTTGCTTTTACTTGTCTGATTGTTCTTGCTAGGACTTCTACTACTCTACGAAGTAGAACTGAAGAGAGTGGGTACCCTTGCCTTGTATCACATTTTAGGATAAAACTTTTAAAGTGTTTCTGCACTGATTTTAACATTAGTGGGAAGTGTTTCATAAATGGCTTTTATTCCATTGAGGACTTTTCCTTCTTTATCTTAACTGTTGAGAGCTTTTTGGAAGAAAGGGTGTTGGGAACCAGGCATGGTGGAACATGCCTATAATCCCAGCACTTAGGAGCTGAACCAGGAGAATCAAAAGTTCAAGGCCAGCCTGGGCCACATAGCAAGACACTGTTTGGGGAGGGGGAGAAGAAGGAGGAGGAGGAGGAGGAGGAAGAAGAAGAAAAGGAGAGAGGAGGGAGAGAGGGAAGGAAGAAAGTCAGGAAGGCAGCCAGCAGTCAGGAAGGCAGCCAGCAGCCAGGCAGGCATTGGGCTTTGTTGAAAGCTGTTTCTGCATTAATTGAGATGGTCATGTCCTCTTTATATTTTCTTCTGTTAATGTGATGTATCACATTGATGGATTTGCATGTGTTAAAGCACCTTTTCATTCCAGGGATAAATACCACTTGGTCTATAATATATATATATATATATTATATAATATTGTTGGATTCAGTTTCCTAATATTTTATTGAAGATTTTTACATCAATATTCACTGGAGAGACTGGCCTGTAGTTTTATTTTTCTTCTGATGTCCTTGTCTGGCTTAGGTATCAAGATGTTGGCATGATAAAATATGTTTGAAAGGTTTTTTTCTTAGCTTCAATTTTTGGAAGAGTTTAAGAAATATAGGAATTAATTAGTTCTTCTTTGATGTTTGGTAGACTTCAGTTTGAAGGCATCTGGGTTTTTCTTTGTTAGGAGGGTTTTGATTCCTTTAATCTATATTATGTAGGCTTCTATTTTCATCCCAACAGAATCTTGGTAGTTTGTATTTTTCAGGGAATTTTTAATTTCCACTAGGTTATCCAATTTGTTTGTATATAATTGTTTATACTAGTCCCTGTAGATCCTTATTTATGCTCTATATGGTGGCATGTGCCTTTAATCTCAGCTTTCCTGGAGGTTGGAATAGGAGGATGGCAAGTTGGACCCAGCCTGGGCAACCTAGCCAACTTAGCCCCTGTCTCAAAATTTTAAAAGGGAGGAGGAATGTAGCTCAGCGCAAGGGCCCTGGGTTCAATTTGCAGTACTATACCAAAACAGAATCTTTATTTCTTAGGTATCTGCTGTAATTTGTTGTTTAATTTTTTATTTAATTTATTTAAATCTTTTCCTATTTTTCTTAGATTGGTTAAGTGTTTGCCAGTTGTATTTTTTCAAAAAATCTACTTAGTTTTATTTATTTTTTCCATGGTTTTTCTGTTCCCTATTACTGTTCTGAAATTTTTTTCCTTCTTTTTTTCTTTGCTTACAGGTACATTTTAGGTATACAATACGTTTACATTTATCATTGGGTGCTTGTACCTGTACACGATGTATCTTGGTTCTTATTTTTTCCCCATTACCTGTGCGCCCATCTAATTTTGGGTTTCATTTTTTCTTTTTCTAATTAATTGAGTCATAATGTGAGATTATTTATGTGGGCTCTTCTTTTCTAATATAGGTATTTTTCCTATAAACTTTGCCCCATGTACTGCTTTTGCTGTATTGCATAAGTTTTGGAATATTATATTTCCACCATGTTTTTTCTCAGGAATTTTTTTATTTCCCATTTGATTTCTTCATCAAGCCATTACTTATTTAGGAACATGTTTGAATTTTTTGAAGCTTCCTCTTTGATTAATTGGTCCTTTGTATTTTTTTTAGTCTCAATTTCATTAATTTTCACTGATATTTACAATTTCTTTCCTTCTGTAAGTTTTAGATTTGGGTTTTTCTTGTCATTTTACGGTCTTGAGATGCATCACTAGGCTATTTATTTGAAATCTTTCTATTCTTTTTACATGTACATTTACAGATATGGCCAAGGCAAGAACATTTTCTGAAAAGGGTAGAGCTTGATGATTGTATTCTAGAACTTTGTTCTTCTGTTGAGTTTCTGGAATCTTAACAATTATATGCCTATGTGTAGATTTTTTTTTGATCAAGGCTATTTGGAGTCCTATATGCCTCACTTATCTGTATGTCAAGCTCTTTTCTCCTGCTTGGGAAGTTTTCTGCCATTATTTCTGTGAAGAGATTTTTTATGTCATCTGCATGCTCTCCTGTTTCTTCATTGACTCCAATCAGTCTTATGTTATTCTTCTTTGCATCGTCTAGCAGCTGCTGGATTGATTTCTCATGTTCCCTTATAATTTTGAAGCAATTTTTCGTTTCCTGGTCATTAAGTGCAATCTTATCTTCTATATCTGAAATTCTGTCCTCACATTGGCTCATTCTGCTGTGTAGACTTTCAATGGAGTTTTTCATGTCCTGGAAATCTATTTGCATGTGTTTTATGGATTCCATTTATTTCCTATGTTGGGATTCCATCATATTCCTCAGCTCCTCTCTAGATTTATTAATCATGTCTTGCACTAGGAGCACAATATCTCCTGTTATCTGAGAAATTATTTCTGATTTCATTTTTTCCAGATCCCCTTTTGTTGCCAGTTGAGTTGGTCCAGGTGGTTGAGTATCAGAGTGTTCCATCTCATTTCCCTTTGGGGTTGCTGTAGGTGATCTGGAAGTCTGGTTTTGAGACTTGTTTATGTGTTTTCTCATTTCAACTGGGGGGATAGGGGTGTGCTGTTGGCGCCTGCAAGGATCACCTCCTCTGAACTGGGAGAGCTGGAACAGGGGCTGGGAGCAGCAGTAGGGATGGTGGCCCAGAATCCCCTTCCTCTGGGCCGGGAGCAGCGGGACAGAATGCGGCCCAAAAGCCCTTTCCTCTGGGCTGGGGGCAGTGGGAGGGATGGTGGCCGGGAAGCCCCTTCCTCTGGACCAGGAGCAGTGGGACAGTGGCTCAGAAGCCCCTACCTCTGGGCCGGGAGCAGCGGGACCCAGTACTGTGGTCTGGTGGTCTGGTGTCCTCTGCGTCTTTGTAGTGTGGAACCAGGTGGCTGTACAGAGGAGCGGGGGGGGGGCGGTGTTCCAGTGGATTGCTGCTGGGGCTCGGGCTCTTGATGATTGTATTCTAAGGACTTTGAGGAGAGTGTAGAAAATTTTGAAAAGTTGGGCAGAGCCCAGTGTAGTGGCACATAACTTTAATTCCAGATAGTCTGGAGACTGAGCAGGAGAATCACAAGTTGGTGCACAACCTGGGCAAGTTAGTACAACTCTGTCAATAACAAACATTGTGGCCAAAAGTGAAAAAGAGAAACAGAAATAATGGTAATTAGTACACAGGGTCCTGCTGCAGGTAGTGGTTTTATTTTTAGGTGCTAAAACCAAGGTGGTTGCTGCGTGATTTTTCCCTAAAACTGGCTACTGGATTTAGGCTCAAAGAATGTGAACAATAGAAAAGATCAGTGGTTAGAATTTGACTAGATCGGTATCAATAACATCATAACGAGGCAAAAGAGATTTTGTAGGTTTATTAATGGTATTATAGCAGTGATGCACTATGGAGCTTAAGCTGGATAAGGATGGAGGTGAAGAAAATTCTGATGAATAGGAAGAAAATAGAGGAAGAGAGATCAGTGAACTGGAGTTTTGATGAGCTGAAATGGGTAATAGGTGAGAGTATTAGGCAACAAAAAATGTGGAAGCTTGTCATCAGAGAATGTCACATTTGAATTAGTGATTTTGGAGATAGAGTGGTAAAGGGTGATGGTAACTTTCAAAGGATGGGGAGTGGGTGACTGATATGGAATGGAAGGAGAAAGTCAATGGAAATGAGGTTAAGGAACTGAGAGGTCAACATATTAGAAATGCTATACCATACTTTTTATTAACTTTTCTTTCTTTCAAATCACAATAAAAAGTCAACCTACACCCAGGCAGTTTTCATTCAATTAAAAATATCATTTAGAAGCAAAGTTATTCGGGCAAAGTGAATACATTCTATAGTCTGAAGCATTCATGAGAACTGATAGTGTTTAGTAACTATTTATTCCATGGTCCATAATTGTACTATTAAATTTATTGTCCAAATGAAGCTTTTTCTTAGGTGGAGGACTGGATCGTTATTAGTGTTCCCAAGAGACATATTTAAATGTCAGCTCCAGGACTGCTATTTTAGGCTACGCAAAGTCCATTCTCCAAGGAATTTGAAGAACTCTCAGAACCAGTATGTTAAATTAGCTGTTTCAATAAAAAAGCCTTGTGAATTTTTAATCTTATCTTCTCCAGTATCCCTTTGACTTGAGACATGCTCACATTTCCTCTTCTAAAAAATATTTCCTCTGCCTAGGGATATGCAGTTCATGGAAGAGTTCTTGCCAAGCTTGGATGAGGCACTGAGTTCCATGCCAAACACCAAAATTTCTTCAAACTTTGCTGTTCCCTCAAACTACTCTCTTAACTCTCTGCTTGCCTCCATTGTTATATTTACTTTTTTCATTATTTATTGGAGACAGTTAATTTTTTTTGGTGCCAGGAATCGAACTCAGGACCGTGTGTTTGTAAGACAGGTGGCAGCACCACTGAGCTAAATCCTTAGCCCTGGAAACAGTGAATTTTTATTGAAAAACATTCCAGGGAAAAGAGCCCTAGTCCTACCATCACAACAGATAGATTTTGCCATTTAGGGGTATACTTTTTTTGTTTATATATGTATAGAAGTTTTTTCATAGTTTTAATCATGAAGTAAGTAGTATGTCAATATTTTTTTTTTGTCTGCCACTCTGTATCTAGTATGTGAATGTCAGTTTAGGATGGGCTCCATGATTAAATGTCAAATAGATAAATGGTATATATTTTAAATTTGCATTTTGGTTTTTTCTATTTAACATATCAAGCATTTTCAGTTTTCATATTCTTTATAATATTCAAAAAACTTTTTTGCACTACTGGGGTATTGAACTCAGGGGTGCTCTACCAGTAAGTTACATTCGTAGCCCTTTTTTATTTAATTTTTTTACTTTTGAGACATGACCTCACGAAGTTGCTGAAATGGAATTCAAACTTCCATTCTCTAGCCACACTCTCCCTGAGTGCTGGCATTATAGTTGTGTGCCATAATACCCAGCTTCACAAAATAACTTATTATTTTTGTCAGTTCACAAATCTTTATTCATGATTATGATACTTCAATTAAATGTTAAGAATTTGTAACAGTATATGAATCTAATTTTCAACAGAAATTAAGCTGAAGTTTCTTTTTTTTTTTTTTTTTGGTACCAGGGATTGAACTTAGGACCTTGCACTTGTGAGGCAGGCATGGCACCACTGAGCTAAATCCTGGGCCCAGATGAAGTTTTTTCATCTTATTTATTTACTGGCCATCATTGTTTTCACGCTAATTATATTTCTACATGGCATAGAATTCAATGTTGAAACAAATGTTCTCTTGCCTAGGTATTAACTAGCCCAAGGGAATAACACTGGCTTACAACAACCCATCTCATATTTTTCTACTGTAAATTTGTAATTTAGCATAATAGTAGCTGTGGGTCTCAGTAGCTGCACCTGGAGGATACAGGAAACAATCTTTGTGTTTATTCACTTGCTATGACAAATGGCAAGGTGTGTGCACATGTTCAAAGGCATCAAACCAGGATTTTTACCCACATAATGCTCGGCTAACAGGTTTTGTGTATATTTACCTGAGCATCACAGAGGGGTAAAATACATCACACCACTCTTCTGTCATGTAAATATGAATTTTACCATGATGGAATGTGAGTGTGACTCACAGTAGCTATGCCAGGGGAAAGCAAAAACCTATCTGTGCATTCATCTACTTGGTGAATAAAAGGCAAGGTGTGTACAGGAGCTCCAAAGCAGCAACAGGTGAGTTTTATCCATTAAATGCTCATTGATAAATTTCTGTGCATTTAGGATTTGTTTTTTTAAAAAGTTTTCTTTTGATTATTCTGGTAGAAGTAGCCCAATTCAGTACAATAGCACATGAAAAGCCAGATTTGCAAGTTTTGGAAGAACTCAAAAGTGAGCCATCAGATTACACATGAATGAATGATGAAGATGACTGTGATTTTGATGTTGGCCATGTGAGCTAAAGTTCCTGTGATAGTCAAATGGAGGAAGAATCAACCAATTCAAATACAGAGAATGCAGATCTCCTAGATTCAGATGATGAAGAAAACAGCAATGTGAGTACACATTTGACTAGTCAAAATAGTACAGAATGGTCTTGCAACCAAATGGAACGATCCAGTGTTAGAACTAAATCTGAAAATACGGTGAGGGTCATGGTAGGGGTGAAACTTATTGGACAGAATGCCAGCACTGCCATTCAATGTTGGAAATTGTTTGTAACAGACAAAATGCTACAAGATATTGTGAAATACACAAATGCTGAAATACAAGTGAAACATTCTATATGCACTAATAGCCAAACTCAAAAATGTATTTATTATGACACTTCACTACTTGAACTGAAAGCATTCATAGGTGTGCTATACTTAGCAGGGCTTTCTCATGGTAATTGCAGGAATTTAAAGGAGTTATGGAAAAGGGATGGGTGTGGGCTTAGGTTTATAGAGTAGTACTGACCCTGAGGAGATTTGGTTTCCTTCAAAGCTGCCTGAGGTTTGATGACAAAACCACGTGCCAAGAAAGAAAAGAACTGATAATCTAGCTGCTATGTGCACATTGTTTGAGAGACTTGTTGTTAATTCTCAAACAATTTATACACCATCTGAATAAATGACTATTGAACATCTTGCAGCATTTCATGGTTGCTATAGCTTCAGGCAGTATATGCCAAAAAAAAGCTTCAAAATATGGTATAAAAATTTATGCCTTTATAGATGGGAAGATTTATTATGCTTTCAATTTAGAAATATATCTTGGAACTCAGCCACCAGGACTTTATTCTAATAGAAATAAACCGAATGATATTGTGAACAGACTTGCTCCCGTCTCCTGAACTAATCAGAATGTGACATTTGACAATTGGTTTACCCATTTCTAGTTGTTCTTACATTTGTTAACAGCACAAGTTGACCAGCATAGGAACTGTATGCAGGAACAAAACACAAATTCCAAATGAAATGCTGTGATTTCAAAACAGAGATTTGTATAGTAGAAGCTTTGCATTTCAGAAAGGTGTAACATTGGCTTCACATATGGGAAAGAAAAACAAACTGGTACAGCTGATGTCAACATTGCCCCATGATGGAAATATTGATATGGTAACCTTGACAAAACACAAGCCTGAAATGGAAACTTTCTACAACAAAACCAAAGGCGGAGTAGATGTTGTTAATGAATTAAGCAGCAATTATGTGTTGGCCAATGGTTGTATTTTACTGAATCCTAAACATGTGTGGCATAAATAGTTTGATAGTTTACAAAAAAAAAATAACAAGTGCAAAATACTACTGAGAAATTTTCTTAGAGGATTGAAACTGGAACCCATAACAGATTATGTACCACAGAAAAAAAAATGTTTCTGCCTAGGGAGCTACACAGAAAAAGTTTGGAGTACACTGGTGAGAAGACAGGTGAACAGACATGTGCAGCATCACAAAGACCTACTATGACAATAAGAAAACTTAAAAAGATGTCAAATGTGACCTACCAAAAAGGAAAGGAAAACAAATATATGTGCTATCAGTTTAAGCAATATTTGTGTATGGAACATGCAGTTTTCATGTGTGAAGACTACCTTGGGTATGACAGTTGAAGTAAAAGTTATTTTTGTGGTAGACTTTTGTTTGTATTTACATTTAGTTCACATAGGTTTTTATTTTTGATGTTACCTTTTAGGTTTTGTAAGCAAGTAAACAGATGTGAAAATGTGTTGTCTATTCTAATCACTCATTACATAGTTGATATTTTACTTTATTACTATCTTATTTTCTTGCTAAGTGCACATTGTACAATATAGTAGGAAGCTCCTGACAAAACAAGAAGACAAGAGAGGTAACAAGAATGGCCTGCCACACAGAAAAGGAAAGTAAGCACATGTGCTGTCAGTGTAAGCTAGATGTGTGCATGGAACATGCAGTTCTCATGTGTGAAGACAGCCTTCAGTGTGCCTGTTGAAGCAAAGTTTATTTTTGTTGCATTGTTCTATTGGTATTTTCATTGTAGTTCACAGAGGAATTTATTTCTGATGTTATCTTTTAGGTTTTATAAGGAAGTACACAGTGAAAGAAAACAAGCCAAAACAGGAGCACCCAAGGCAGGGCTTTATTGGGGATGGAGCTGCTGGGCCACCTCGAACAATGGCGAGAGAGGACAAGACTAACTGGGGTTGAGGTTTATATAGGGCAGTGCAGCAGGGGAAGAGTATAGTAAGAGTTAAGCAATGGCACACCGGGTGATTGGAAAGGGAGGATCACGTGGGTAGCAGGGTGGCACAACAAGGTAGGTTTTGCTTCCCTGAGAGGTAGGTTTCACTTCTCCAAAGTGGCTCGTTTCCATAAGCGGGAGCCATTTTAGAATGTAGGACCATTGGGGCCATTTTGTCTGGTAGAGAACTCTAACACAGCTGATGTGAAAATGTTGGTGTTTATTTTAAACAGACAAAACATATCAAGAATTTAATATTTTATTGATAGTTTATGTTCCTATTAACTACACATTGTGTATCCTCTAAAAAGATCAGGAAAGCAAAACCCATGTGCTGTCAATGTAAGCAATATGTGTGTATGGAATATGCTGTTGTCATGTGTGAGGACTGCTTTAGGTGTGATAATTGAAGATTATGTTTTTGTAGAGTTCTATTGGTGTTTTCATTTTATTTCATACAGGAATTTATTTGTGTTCTTATTTTTTAGACTTTGTACACCAAAAAACAATTGATGTTGAAATTTTTGATGTTTTTTTGTACAAGAAATATTAAAATTTCAATACTTTATTTTTAATTTATTCCTATTAGCACTCATTGTTTAGTATAATAAAAGTCATGAAATTAAAATTAATAATTCATCAATAGAAATATACTAAAGAATACATTTGGGATTTATACACCCCAAATAACATGCCTTTATGACAAAATAAGCCTTATGTCCCAGGGGCTAGCAAATCAAAGTGAAAGAAAGAAGAAATAATGTAATCCAGACCAAAGAAATGTGTAACTTATTCTTTTCATCTGAAATGCGTGGCTATAATTCTATGATGTGTTTTGGTTGCATGCATTTCCCCCCAATTTTTTTAATTTTATTTTTTATCAGTCCACATTTGAAATATGTAATGATTACATTCATCTTGGAGGATTGGTACATGTACATAATATATCTTAATTCTTGTTTTCATCCTCTTCCTTCTTCTTCCTTCCTCTCTTTCCCCTCCCTCTATCTCCTATTCCCTTTTCCTTTTCCAAAGCAGCTATCTTCCTGGTACTTTACCTATTATCTTTTTTTGCTGTTTAGTTCATATTTAAGTTTAATCATATAAGAGAAATCACGCAATATTTAAGCTTGTGTGTCTGATTTATTTCACTTAACTTTATGGTCCCAAGATATATCCATTTTGTTACAAACAGCTCAAATTTATCCTCCTTTATGGCAAGTTAGCAATCCATTGTGTAAAAATGCCACCTTTTCTTTATCCATTCATCTCTTGATGGACATATAGACTGCTTCCAAGATGTAACTATTATGAGTTTTGCTACTATGAACATGGGTATGCATATATCACTGTTTTTAATTCTTTCAGGATGATACCCAGAAGGGAAATAGTTGGGTCAAATGGAATTTCTAGTTTTACTTTTTTGAAGAATCTTCCTACTAATTTCTATAGTGGCTGTACTAGTGTACATTCCTACCAATAATGTGTAGTGTTTCCTTTTCTCCTGAAGCCTCTCCAACATTTATTATTGGTAGATTTTTTTTTCTTTTTCTTATTGGTTGATTTCTTGATGGTTGCCATTCTTTCTTGAGTAAGATGGAATCTCAGTGGCGTTTTCATTTGCATTTCTCTAATGGCCAGAGATGTTGAACATATTTTCATATATTTATTAGCCATTTGTACTTCTTCTGAGAAGTGTCTATTTATTTCAGATGCCAATTTTTGATTGAATCATTCATTTGAGGAAGTCTAATATTTTGAGGGTTTTTTTGTATTCTAAGTATTAGTCCTCTGTCTCAGGAGTAGCTAGCAAATAATTTTTTCCCATTCTGTAAGATGTCTCTTCACTCTGTTGGTTGTTTCCTTTGCCATGTACAACCTTTCAAATTGTTATAATCCTATTTGTTGACTCTTGATGTTATCTCTTGTGGGCTTGGGGTTCTTTTCAGAAAGTCCTTGCCTGCATCTATGTCTTTAATAGTTTTACCTATTTTGTCTTCCAACAAATTAAGTATTTCTGTTTTAACATTGAAATCTTTGACCCACTTTTAATTTTTTTTAGCACATTGTGAAAGATATGAGTTTAGATTCAATCTTCTGCATGTGATAACCAGTTTTTCCAGCACCATTTGCTAAATGGGCTATTTTTTTCTCCAGTGTATGTTTTTGGGCCCTTTATCAAAGAGCAGATGGCTGAGTGTGCCTGGGATTATCTCTGCATCCTCCATTGTTTTCCATTGATCCACATGTATTTTTAGTGCCAGTATGATGCTTTTTTTTATCATTGTAGCTTTGTAATAGGTTTGCTTCTTTTTCTATATGTATCTCTTTTATTTCTCTATCTTGCATGATTCCTCTCTGGCAAATATTTTGAGTACTATATTGAGTAAGAGTGGCTATAGTAAACATGCTTGTTTTGTTGCTGATTTGAAAGAGTAAGCTTTCAGTTTTTCTTCATTATTATAAATGACTTTTATTAGATTGAGATAAGGTCCTCTATACCTGTTTTCTTCAATTTTTTAATTATAAATGGACATTGGATTTTGTCAAAAGTTTTTTCTGTATCTATTGAGATGATCCTGCGATTTGTGTCCTTGCTTTTGTTTATGTGACGAATTTCATTTATTGATTTTCATATGTTGAGCCATCCTTGCAGCTCTGGGATGAAGCTACTTGGTTATGGTCAAAGATGGTCATGATCTTTTTGATGATTCACTGCATTCTATCTGCAAGTGTTTTGTTAAGAATTTCTGTGTCTATGTTCATTAAAAAGATTGGCCTGTGGTTCTCTTTTTTAGTTGCTTTCTTATCTGGTTTTGGAATCAAGGTAATGGTATCATAATTGTTTTAATATATTTCTCAATTACTAAAATATTTTCCTCCCATTAGATCTCTCAATTTACAATTTTTTTTTGCTACTATTGACAATCAATGTAATTCTAGTATTCATGTTTTGTTTACTATAATTCTTTTGGTGAGCCATTTTTAAAGACAAGTTCCAAGGAGTGGGATTACCAGGTGAAAGGGTATGAACATTTTCATTCTGGTAAGCATATCAAAAGAACTATTTTCACGTCCCAACTGTTTCCTAAGTGATTTAGAATTTGTCTCCTATCGCCAGAACTTCAATGAAACACCTGTTAGAGGTTATCAATGGCTTATTTGCGAATTCTACTTGCTTGTCTGCTTGTAGGAATGCATTTTTTTTTGCAATGTTTAACACTACTTTACTACTGTCTTTTGAATTCTCATCTTTACTTCACGATATGGCAGTTAGTTCTCTTTGCACCTGCCTGGCTGATACTGTTTCTTGAACCCCTCTAAAAGTAGTTTCTTTCAACATTTTGTCCTATCTTTTCCAGCACAATTATCTGCACTGTATGCACTATGGAGGCATTTTGGTCCTTTATCCTTGCTTTATCCATTAGGTCAGTTGCCTTAATATATGAATTCTATTTCTTGCCTCTTTGTTTTCACATTATTTGTCTTGAATTCATTTATTCATTCACCAAATATTTATGAATATGCTATATGTTAGGCACTATTTATAGTACCAAGGGAATAGTGGTGAACACAACAGACGAAAGTCTTGGCCATCACAGAACCAATATTCTAGTGGAAATAGACACACAAGCAAATAAATAAAATATATAGGATATATACAATATGAGATGATAAAACATTTTGTAGAGAAAAAAATAGAGAAAGTCAGGGTAGGGTATGAATGTATGCACAATTTGAAATGGGGTAGTAACTCAGAAGGTAACATTTGAGGAAAGATTTAACAAAGATGGTCAGGTGAGAGTCAAGCAGAGAATGCAAGGTTTCAGGGATCATCCAGACAGGTGGACTAGCAAACATAAAGGTAATGAGATGGCGGAGCACATAAGTGCTCCAGATATAGTAAGTTGGCTACTGTGACTGAAACAGAATGAGTCAAAGGAAGAGTAGTAGGAGGTGGGGTCAGAGATGGGAGGAGAAAGGACTAAATCATGCAGGGCTTTGTAATTGTAAGAAGTTTTGCTTTGTGCTAAGAATGAAATGGAAGCCATTGTAGAGTTTGGGGCAATGACCTAATTTGACTTATTATCACAATAACTGGCTAGGTTAAAACTAGGTTGTAGTAAGGCAAAGATAGAAGCATGGAGCAAGCACATGAGAACTGGTGATTGCTTGGATTAAGGTAGTGGTGGTGAAAGATTCTTGGATTTGAGATTTGCTACTGATTGGACATGGGATGTGAGAAGAAACAGAACAGTCAAGGATAACAAAGATTTTGGTCTGAACTGGAAGAAAAATGTGTTTTTCAGTAACTCTGTGTGTGTGTGTGTGTGTGAGTGTGTGTGTGTGTGTATGTGTGTGTGTATTTAATCTGTCACTTTTTGGAACTCTCATAATATGTATTCTATTCTGTGCCTTAATTACTTTTCACTTGGGCTATGTCAATAGTTTAGATAAATGTTCAGTGTTAAATCTGATCTTCCTCTCCCAGCCTCTCTCCTCACTCTAGTTTATCCTTTATAAAGTGAGGCATCATACATCCTGTCTCAAATCTGTGGTTTGCAATTGTGCTGGATTCATAGGCAGATTCTACTGTGTTTTATTCCAGGCCTTTAACAAAGTGAGCCCAACCGATTTCATCAGCTTCATTCTTCACTATTCTTTTATATATTTCAGACAAAATGGCTTGCTGCTCCTTGGATTTCATGTTTAACAGCATATGACATGTCATGCATCATGCTTATTTGGTATAGCACAATTTAACAAGAACATGGTTTGCAGTTGAACACTCTTAAGTTTGAGTCACATTTTTATTTCTTATTGTAGTTTTGGGCAGTTTATTTAACCTCTGTATTTCAGTTTTCTATCTATGAAATAGGGATATAGTGCTCTAACTTAGAGAGGTGTTTTGAAGATTAAATGAGTTTACATGTAACACAGTTAAACAGTGCCTGAAATGTTAAATGCTTAAGTCTGTTAATTGTTATTATTATTGCTATTTTTATTATCTCTATCTCTGGTATAATATCAGGTCTATGAGTGCAGGGATTTTTATATTTCATTTACTGCTCTATTCCCAGTGCCTGGCATAAAAAGTCACTGTAAATATATGCAGAGTAAATGAATATAGATTCCTCAGCTGAAGTTGCCTACCATTGCTGTTTTTTACCCCTATTCTCTTCTCTTAAGAATCTGTACAACCTACATTTCTAATCATGAATGACATTTATTCCATGGAACACTGATTTTCTGATCCAGTTCCCCAAACTAAGTTCAAGCTCTTTTTTCTTTGAACTCTCATAATATCTTGTTTATGCTTTTCTTACATCCTTACATTTCTTTACCTTTCATCTTAGCCATTTGTATCTAATCTTGCTTACTAGATATTCAGATCTGAAAGCTCGGACTATGTCTTACTCATTTTTATATCCCCTGTTGTGCTAGTATAATGTCACGAATGTGGTAGATGCTCAATAAGTATTTGCTGATTGAATTGAATTGAATTTGCTCTCTTTTTTATGTACTTAGTTTTATATGAATTTTCAGATTTCTAAGTCATGTCTCTCAAGTATTAAATCTCTATTCAATTTATTTATTAGATATTCTAAGTGTTCAAGCTTAAAAAGACTACTTTTTATCTGCAGTTGTAGAAGTAAATTTGTCTTATCCAAACCTTGTTTAAACTGACTGAAGATTTTGTGTCAGATCACAAAATTGTTCTGAGCATATGATCATAAGGGGAAAGGGTTTTTCAAAAATGGTAATATATAGCTGAAATTCAGTGATCTAGTGAACTCTCATCTAAGAAGCTAGATGAAGAAAAAAGGATTTATATAGATAAAAGTGTATGTCACAAAACCTGCACTTTAATCAAATGTACTTTATAGGGTAAACTTATCAAATCTTCACTTATATTTTATTATTCATCATCATGCTTAAATCATGATTATCAGATTTTCTAGTCAGCAGCTGTGGAGAGGCAATTTAGAAATGTTAAAAAGGCTTACAGAAAGTAGGAAGGAGGGATGGCTCTCTGTAAGGATAGAAGCCGAGAAACCTAAAAACATGCCATGGACTCACAACAGTGTGGGACTAATAGACCTATATTGCTTAAATAGGCCTTGAGGGCATCAATGTGTTGAGACAGCACAGTACTGTAATTGATGTTCATAAGAATGACCTAAATTCATGAAAAAACTATTAAATTGTGATCACCATATTTTACTGATGAAGATAAGCAATGAGGGTTAAGTGTTCAGATTCTCATCCAGAAGATTAAATTACTAACCCTTAACTAGCTTGACAATTTGACTAAATGTTTTCCTGTATTCAGTATATGTCTTTCTGTTCTAGTCCCTCTAACTAGAATTGAAATGTAGTGGTGAGACAGCATGAGGCAGTAAATCCATAAGAATGAATTGTTCATTCACATTACATTTATAACAGGAAATACGATTATAGAACAGATGTTGACTGATTACTGTATGCTCAATCATGTTAGTGTTTATTTGATAAGGAATGCCATTTGTTTAGCTTTATTCATTTGTTTAGTGACTCTGGTCTGAAATTTTATTAGATGCAGTGTAGCTTTCTATCTCTGCCCACTGGAATGCTGAGAGAATGTTAGCTTGAAGGAGATTGGATAAGAAGTTGCAGACTTTTAGCTTTAGGAGTGAAGATGGGAAGACAATTTTTGAAGATTTTCAACTTTAAAAATTCTTTGTTTTGTTGTATTTCATTTATGTATGTATGCCAAAACACAAAGTGAGTAATAGTGTGGCAGCATTCATTACTTGTTTAACTTTATTCTGAAAACCTGCATCTTCCTAAATGTCTTTTTAGTGACTACCCAGGGAAAGAACCAAGAAAGTTTCCTGACATGGAACCATTTACCACTGTTGTGCTTGTGAATAATGATGAAGACTAAAATTTAATTTAAAAAGTACAACATCTCCTATATTTGAAATAAATTATTCAACTAATTTTCTTGTTCTTCCTTGGAGCTTGTTAGCAAATATCTTTTGTGTGGTAGAAAGATTATAGCAAATGATTTCATGGGAACATGTATTCAGTTGTATTTTATTTTATTAGCTGATACTATCTAGGCCCTTATGATATAGAAAGTAGTATAATAAATAATGGAATGAATAGATTTAGGAGCTAGATAATTTTGAAAAATCATTTCAGAACTTAGATTATGACATCTGGAACTATTATCTTAGGTCATTTTGTAACCTTGTATGATTGAATTGTTGTGAAAGTTTTGGGGGGTGCAGTGCTAGGAATTGAACCCGTGGCTTTATGCATGTTAGGCAAATGCTTTACCACTGAGCTACATCCACGTAGCCAGTGAAATAGATTTTAAAAATTTAGACCTTATGTGAAATATTTTAGAAAGAACTGTCATTGTTGTTGATGTTGTTACTGGATATCAAACCTAATGGTACTCTACCACTGAGTTATATTCCCACCTCTTTTTATTTTATATTTTGAAACAGGGTCTTACTAAGTTCCTCAGGTGGGAGTTGAACTTGGGATCTTCCTGTCTCACCTTCTCTCAGTGCTGGAATGAGAGGTGCACACCATAGTGCACAATGAAGAACTGTCTTTATTTTTAAGAGTAAGATATGTCTCTTCTACTCCCAGCTAAGTATTTTTTCCCTATAGTTTACAGCTATTAGGTATTTACACATGTGTGTCCTATTCATTTTACTTAAGAGTATAGCCTCAATGTACATTCATTTAGCTGTAAATGTCTCTGGTTTGTCATTCTTTATGGCTGAGTAGTACTGTATTTTATAAAAAAAAAAAATCACATCTTCTTTATCCGGTCTCCAGTTGATGGGCAGTTGGGGTGTTTCCAAGTTTTAGCTATTACAAACTGTTCCACTATGAACATAGGTGCACGTATATCGCTGTGGTATGATTCTTTTAATTTTGGGGGGATGATACCCAGCAGGGGAAGAGCTGGATCAAATGGGACCTCTAATCCTAGTTTTTTGAGGTATCTCCATACTGATTTCCACAGTGGTTGCACCAGTCTGCACTCCCACCAACAGTGGAGAAGGGTTTCTTTTTCCACCGCAACCCTGCCAGCATTTGTTATTGGTTGATTTCTATCTTTCTTTTTTGTTTGTTTGTTTTTTTTTCAGGTACCAGGGATTGAACTCAGGACCTTGTGGTTGGGAGGCAGGCAAGGTACCACTGAGCTAAATCCCTGGCTGGTTGATTTCTTGATAGCAGCCATTCTTTCTGTAGAGAGGTGGAATTTCAGCATTGTTTTCATTTGCATCTCTTGAATGATCAGTGATGTTGAACATTTTTTCATATGAAAATTGGAATAGATGGTCTTTTTCTCAACCTGATAAAAGCCATCCATGAAAAACCAACAGTCAATATCATACTTTATTCCATTTTTCTGTGTGGTATGAGGAAGGAGTATAGCTTCATTCTTTTGCATGTGGATATCCAGTTGTCACAGTACCATTTGTTTGAAGATTATTTTTCCTTTATTGAATTGTCTTGGCACCCTTGTAGAAAATTCAATTGATTGTAAATGTTTAAGAGCTTATTTCTGCACTTTCAAGGCCACTGCATTGATCTGTATATCCTCATACCAGTACTGTAGACATCTGCGTATCCTTATGACAGTACCACATTCTTGATTACTTTGTAGCTTTACAGTCAGTTTTGAATTCAAGAAGTATGAATGATCTAATTTTGTCTTTATAAAGATTGTTTCAGCTGTTCTGTGCCTCTTGAATTTCCATGTGAATTTTAAGGTTACTTTGTCAGTTTCCATGAAGATTCTGCCTGAGCCTTTGACAGGTTATGTGGATCTTTAGATTAATTTAGGGGGGTATTACCATCTTAACAATATGATTTTCTAATGTATGAATGTAGAATGTTCTCATTTATTTTGATCTTTGCTTTATTTAAAAAGTGTTTTGTAGTTGTCAGTTCACATTTCATAGTTTTGTCAAAATTATGTTTAAATATTTTATTTGTTTATTTATTTACCTATTTACTCACTTTGTGGTGCTGGATATTAAATCCAGAGCCTTTGCACTAGGCTACATTCCCAGCCCTCTTTAAATCTTTTGAGTCAATGTCTCATTAAGTTGCTAAATTTCAATCCTCTTGCTTCAGCCTCCCAGAGCGATGTGATTGATTGTAGGTGTGCACCACAATCATGTCCAGATAAAATATTTTTTTTATCATGAGGGAGGATATTGAATTTTGTCAACATTTTAAATGTGTCTATTGAGATATTTATTGATTTTTTTCCTTTACTCATAGGGTGTATTGCATTGATTTTTTGATATTTGACCAATCTTACCATTCTGGGATAAATTCTACTTGTCATGGTGCAGAATTGATTTTACATATTTCTAGATTCAGTTTTAAAGTATTTTGTTGTGGATTTTATGAATATATTAACAAAAATATTGGTCTGTAGTTTTCGTATGATATCTTTGTCTGGTTCTGATATCAGAGCAATACCTCACAGAATAAGTTGAGAAGCATTTTCTCCTTAATATTTCTTGAAAGAGTTTTTGGAAGATAGTTTTTATAGTTATTGTTATTATTACTTTTTGGTAGTACTATTGATTGAACCTAGGGGTTCATACATGTTAGGCAAGCTCTGAACCACTGTGCTACATTTCCAGCCCTATCATAAATTTTATTTTGAGATAAGGTGTTACTTCTTTACCTAAGTTGTGCTTGAACTTGGAATACTCCTGCCTATGTCTCCCGAGTACCTGAAATTACAAGTGTATACCAGTATGGTTGGCTTGGATAGGTTTTAGTTGTTCTGGTAATTTTTACTTGAATTCATTGGTGAAGTCACCTGAGCCTAGGCTTTGTGAGCAGATTTTGATTGCTAGTTCAATCTTTTTATTTATTTTAGGCCTATCAGTATATATATATATATATATATATATATATATATATATTTTTTTTTTTTTTTTTTTTTTTTTGATACCAGGGATCAAACTCAGGACCTTGGACTTGCAAGGCAGGTGCGGTGCTGCTGAGCTAAATCCCCAGCCCTATTTTCTATTTTTTACTGAATCAGTTTTAGTATCTTTTATCTTTTTAAAATCTTTCCATTTCATCTTTGTTATTCAACTTGTGCACACAGTTGTTCAAACTATTTTCTCATAATTCTAGTTACACCTGTATGACTAGTGGTAATGTCCCTTCTTTTATGAGTCTACACTTTTTGCTTTATCAAAGCTTTTCTATTAAATATCCTTAAAGATGATTTCTCTATTCTTGAAGGCAGGCATCATATGTCAGATAAATTTAATATTTTTGAGAAAAATTGTGACCTTTTAATGAACTTTTTAGAACTGTGGTAATTTAGTAGGGTTATAAAAAATAATGAAGTTTTTCAAAAAGTTTTAAAACTCATTTCAATTTGTGGTATACAATTTATTCGGCCTAAGAAGGGTATCTCTGAAGAGCTTGTTGACACATACAGTATTTTTATGGCAGGAAATAGATACCAGTAGATGAAAAACTCTTCCAAGTATAACAAGCAGGAGGCTTTCTTCCACTTTGATGATTTTACCAAAGTATGTTTATAGACCCAGAAGCTCTTCAAAGTGAAAGATATTTTAAAGGTCATCTACCCTCATTCAGTAATAATGATAGCAAACATTCATTGAAATTTCAGTGTATAGTAGGCAAATGGATAAAAGCTGACCTGCACTGTTTCATTTAATTCTCACAACAGCCCATAGAAATATGTCCTATTATCTGTATTTTTATACTACACTTGATCTTAGCCAAAAGGCCGAGAAGCAATATCTGTATTTTTATAAATGAGGAAAAAGATGTAAAGAAATTCACCTACCTAGGTTTACATAGTTGAGAATTGGTAGGTCTAGGCTTTGTACACAAGTCCTATTCCAGAATGCACTCCTCAATACATTATATACTGACTGACCCATGCATTGGTAGTATATTTTCTATACAGTATTCTTGAAAGATTGTTTTGTATTCTGTCCAGTTTTCTTCAAGAATGTTCCTTCTTCAAGGATGGCACTGTTTTCTTGATGCAACTCTTTCCAGTATTTGAAAAATTTAGTTGTGAGAAAGATGTTGAGCAAAAATCTAATTCTTTGTAACTACAACAAAGTCATGGACTATTAGAATAGGAGGACTTGAATATTATTAAATTCTTTCCCTTCATTTTACTGATTAGCAATTTCAATCTAATAAAGACAGGTGAACAAGATCACATAGGACTTCCAGAAATTTTACCCTTTGGAGCCTGACAGAGTTTTACCTCTTTCAGATCCAAGCTTTTAAGTTAGTTCTTGTAGTTCCTGTTAATTTTACGTCTATGCCAAACATCCCCAGTTTTGTTTTGTTTTGTTTTTTCATTCTTGTGTGAATGATTTTCAGGCTTTGCATCATTCTTTTAACCTTATGTAGAACCTAGTCCTGGTTGTTTATTTCCTCCTTTAAAATGTGTCACATAGAACTGAACTGCTAAACTACAGAGATTATTTGTGTAGCCCAGCTTTTCTTTAATTAAGTTATTATACTTCTCTTACTATAGAATGAGGTTGCTACAGATTTTAATTTTCAGGGGATATTTCATTACCTTATGGCCAGATCACAGGAAATATTTTTGAGATAAGAGGCATATCTTAAATTGTAGACTAGAATGGAAAAGAATAATTCACTCTGATTGAAGAATTGTTTTCTTCAGCTCTGAATATTCACATGCTGACATCATCAATAACCTATTTGCTTAGAGACCAATTTTCTGGAAAAATAAAATGGCATTTGTAATTGTATATTAGACATTTTGCTATTATATACCTTGTTTTGATTGGTTAATTTGTAAGTATCAACATTTTCCACATTTACTGTTCAGATCTTACTTAGGTAAACTACCATATAGACCATTGATTCTGAATACACTTACAAAGCTAATCCTTAACTGAAGCACTATGTAAAGCTTCTTTATCTGAAGGTGATGAAAGGTTTTCTTTCCCAAGCAAAATTAATGATACCCCTGAGTTAAATAAACATAGCCCACTTTCGAAACCAAGAACATGTTGCTTCCTCTTTCTCTACCCTATTGAAAGGGTAGGGAGGGTAGGAAGGAAGGGAGAAAGCATCATGGGAAAAAGCTTGTACTTTTGACCTGAACCATATTGTTAAAGGAAAATGAAATTGCGAATGGATCAGTTTTTATTGCAGTTTAGATACCATTACTTGTTCTTGCACAATTGTGGCATTTTAAAGGAGAAATCTTAGAGAATATAGGAGGAAAGCAATAAATATTGAACTTTTTAAAATAATGCAGGGTGATGTTAGAATTCTTCTGTTACATTAATGTTTTAAGATGTTGATGCCTATTCATTATAATGTATAGAAGGCTTGTCATTTACCAATATTTTAGGTATTTTGCCTTTGAAAAACCTCATTTACTTATACTGTCCTTTTTGTACCTCAGTTTCATATGTATGAAATAAGAATAATAAGACTATTCAGAATGGTTCCTAGATTCCCAGTTATCTCTATTGAAAATCCTATCTCTCTTCTTAGTTCTTGTAGTGCTTTGCTGTTTTGTGTAAAAAGTGGCTACATGTATGTTTTATGTCCCCTACTAGATTATTCTTTGAGGGCAGGGGCTAGCTGATTTTTCATCTTTTTTGACATAGTTCCCAGTACAGTCTTTTATACATTTAAATATTTTTTTGTAATGATTTTAGTGACTTTTAATTTTTGTTTTGGCAGTAGTGGGGATTGATCCAAAGGCCTTGGGTATGCTAGCAGATACTCTCCCACCAAGCTATATCCCCAGCCCTGTATCCTTTAAGTCATGATTTTCTCTTCATCTTTTGTGATAAAATGTGTCAGGGTCAGGCAGGCTTAAGGGGTATTTTTATGGGTGAGGTTCCCAGGGTAAAGAAAGCACAGGGAGCTGACATCAGCAATAAGACCAAGAGCAAATGTCTTTATACCTTGGCCCTTATACAGGCTGCTGCACAGCCTTATGTCATTATGTCCTTTCATAACTGCATACCACATGTGGCAGTCCATGGTAATTCATACTTACATAAGTGTGTTCCATTATGTGCATGTGTTAGATGGTGCGGGTCTTGTCCCTAAGGGTCCTCAGGTGCCCCGGGCTTTGAATCAATCAGAAGGGATTCCCCACAAAATTTTTGGAATTTATTTAAGCAGGTAGACTAACTTGAGCAAGAAACAAGTAAAATAAAGTAAAGAATAAAATAAGTGTTACTCAACATAGAAGAGCTGAGTTACGAAACAGAAGAAATGAAAAATTATGTGAATGATTTAAAATTTAATTAGAAAAGCACCAATGACTGTTTTAAGAGTCTGAGTGAGAGGGCTGAGTGACATTACTCTTAGAAATAAGTGAAAGAAGGCTTGATTAAGCATAGTAACAATGTTGAAGAAGAGCAAAATTAGAAGATATGGGGCAGCAGAAATGGGGCAGTGAAAAGCCCATCAGTGTAAGAGAACATTTAAGTCCTAGGACTTCTTAAAAATCTCCAGTAGTTAATTAGTGGTATTTTCCAGTGCTCTGAGTATGGAGAGTTTGCAAAGAAAGTATTATGGTTGAGCACATGTGCTTTGGAATCAAATAGCCTAGATTTGGCACTTACAAGCTGTTTGAATTTCACCAATTTACTTAATTTCGTTTAGATTCAGTCTTCCCTTCGGAAAAATGAGTTTTACTAACTCTCCCAGAATTGTTATAAACATCAGCTGGGGGAATGTGTGTCAATATAATGATATAAGCATTCCATAAATATAGTTGTTGCTTGCTGTGCCTTCAATTTATTTATAGGGATGAAGTTAAATGGTGTGATGGGTAGGAGCAATGGTGGCAAACCTATGGCACACGTGCCACAGCCAGCTGTTTGTATCATTGAAAGCTCTAAACAGTTTGCCATTACTGGGTAGATTGGTATGATCAGAGGTACTATGTCTAAGAGCTGAGTAACATGGAAGAGAATGAAGTTTGGGAGGAACTACGTGGAAATATCACAGTATATGTATAACATTGTTTCCCATTATAATATGTCATTCACTCCACCCTTTAACCTGCCTTAACCATCCTTTGGAGATCTGATTGATTTTGGTATGTGTACAAAAAATGACTTGTTTACTCAGGATGGTTAATCAGAAAAGTGGAGAAGTGATTGTCGACTTTGTCACCTTTGACCTTCCTCCTTCCTTCATCCTCCTCTTTTTAATCCCTTTGGTTGGAAAGAGGTTGACCTTGGTTAATATCCTTACCCCACCGGATGTGAGAAACATATTCATATTTTGTTTTCCTCCTATTTTAATCACCTCCACACAACCATTTTTTAGTATATGTGCTACCAAAGTGAGCTCTCACACACAAGCTTTTGAGCAGCACTCAAATGGAGCAATGTTTCAGAGATTTGTGTGGAGTATAGCCTTTGAGGTTTGGATTTAAAAAAAAAATCAATGAAACTACCAAGAAAGTAATCAGGAGCCTAATTGAGCAGGTGGAACAAATTTGTTAAATCTGTTTTAGGAAAATAATAACTAGTTCTGAAAAAATAAACTAGCCTCAATTTTATTGTTCCATAATCAGGGTGGGAACAAGGGAGGGACTGATACATAGGTTTCTAAAGACTTTTGTGAACACAAGACCTGCCTCTAATATGGCTGATTTCAGTGGGGGAAAGAAAAAAAACCCATTTCTAGTCACTTTCAGAAAAATTGAAAAGTTTTCATTAGCTCTACTGTGACGCAGATATATCAATTCGTTCATATTGTGAATTTTTTTTTTTGGCGGGGGTACTGGGGATTGAACTCGAGACCTTGTGCTTGCGAGGCAGGCAGTGGAACCACTGAGCTAATTCCCTGGCCCTCATCTTATGCATATTGTAATAGCAATATTCCAAACTACCACGTGACAAGGAATTTGGGATATGAGATTAAAGTCTAATATGTGCAACATGGAGGGGCATAATTCTATTGTTGATCCTTATGACAAAGCTGAACACAAATATTTAGCATCAGATTCATATTTGAAAAGATTAATTCCCCTCCCCCTCTCTAAAGCAGACTATATCACAGAATCTCTAGGTTAGGACTGACATAAAGGTCATTGAGCTCAAGTCCTCATCTCTTTTGTGAAAGAATCACCTTTACAATATCTCTATCAAGTTGTTATCATCCTAATCTTGAAATGTGTCAGTAATGGAGAACTTGCCCTCACTGGAGATAGCTCATGTCATTTGAAGGCTGATCTAGTTGTTGTAAAAATCTTCCTTATTTAATAATGTAGTTATAAATTCTCCTTCACCAGCCAGCCATTCAGATGGGAGATAGAGGACCCCATACCTCTAAGTTGTCTCCAACCCTACACCCTAAGCTAAACATTCTTCAACTGTTACTTTGGTACTTTGTTGCACTTTCCACTGTGTATTGTGGTCATAATTTTGTAGCTGTAGTTTGCCTATCCTCTCAATTGTGAATCCCTAGAGGGCATGGAGCTCATCTTATCTTTGAGTGTGTTTTGTATATGAAAAATGTTTGAATGAGGAAAACATTGTATTAAATCTCTATACTATTTAGGCTACTCTTTGTTTGGATATTGTCTCATTTATCATTCATTCAACAAATATTTTCTGAATTTTTTGTATCAGACACTACCAGTGTTTAGTAATACAACAATGATAGAGATATAGACTCTGATTTCATGGAATTTAAAACTTACCGTGAGATAAAAACAAGGAACCAGGCAGTACAAAATAGGGTGATTAGGTTACAATAAAGGAAGGACATTGCACATGGTCTAACCGAGGCTTTTGGGATTGGAGAGGACATTTGTTCTCTATTTTCTAGTTTAAAATGAGAATATTCTACATGTGGTCTAGACATCTGTAGTAATCATATTTTTCCCCCAAAAAATCACATTTTTCATGTAAATCACTTGTATTCATTGCCTTGTAGCTTTAGGCGGTATTCATCATTTTCAATGTTAGTATGTTGTTGCTCATTTATTCACTATTTATTGAGCACCTATCATGATGAGGTCCTTTGCCAGGAGCAGTGGCTATAACGATGCTTTGAGGTGGATTTATAATGAAGCTAATGAAATTTAATTTCCAAGGCCCATCACTTTCTGGAGCCCTTGCAAGGCCCTATAGCTAATTTTGTATTTTTTTCCTTGTAGAAAGCCCTTCAATTTGTATGTATTTCAAGTCCAGTAAAGCTTGCATCCACCTCTGGCTAGGAAGAAAGCAATGTTTATATTGTCTGCTACCATTCTGATGGGAGCAGGAGTGAAATGGGCGGGCAGACAACAATTTGAAGAACAGAATCTAGAATGTCAGGTGGAAGTAAATACAAAAGAAAATTAAAGCAAGAGAATGGATATAGGGAGTAGTATTGTGTGTTAGTGAGCACTGCTCACTGCTTGGGGCAAGGGGAAGAGTGGAGTAGCACTCCAGGATTCATACACTTCATATCAATAAAAAATTAGAGATATAAATTTTGAGGAAAGGAAGACATTTTATTGGACACTTGATTGGAAAAGCAGGAGATAGTTACTTTGATACAGAGTAAGGGGCTCCAGAGAGATAGAGGACCTGAGGGCCCTTTGTTTTCAGCTGCTTTATATTGGGTAGTAGAGTCCTCCCTCTACCTAGAATTTGTACTAATCTCCTTGGCTATTTTAGGCCCTAGAGTCCCACTCCAGGTACCATCCTCTACATACAGATTCTTCTGTAAACTTCCTTTGGTTTCCTTTGTCCTGTCAAAAGAATTTATGGGTTTGTTAGGAGTACTTTACATACAAGGTTGAGTTAGCAATTACATAAAGGGAAATATAATGAGAGATAATATATATAAGAGCCCTCTTGTAAGTGGCCACCCCTTGTCTCCTTTGTAAGGTGAGAATTGGCTAGGCTGACTTGGTTTGGGAGCCTGCCTGGCTTACCAGCTTTGTTCTTGTCTTGTTAATTGCTTTCTCCTGTGAAGCTTTAACTTTTTCTAGTCAGGATTAGCCAAAAAGCTTACTGAGGCCTACATCCAGTTTTTTCCCTGCCTAACTTTCCCTAGCGTATGATGTTGCAATTTTTTTTTAATTTAATTTTATTGGTACATTTTAGGTATACAATATAATGACATTCATCATTGGAAATTTGCACCTTTACATAATCTCTCCTGGTTCTTATTTTTTCCCCCTTCCCCTGCCCTCCCTTCAACCCCTCCATCCCTCCCTATTTACAGAGACTTTGATACTCTTAAGTGAAATAAATAGGACACACGTGTAAATACCTAATAGTTTCTCTAGTGTGAGAAACTGAAAGTGTAAATAAGGACTAAAAGGTATAATAGATAATGTGAAAGAGGAAGAAAAGGGGCAAAGGGGAAGGGGAATTGGGAGGGGTAGGGGAAAGGAAAGAGGGGAGTGGAATTCATATGAGAAAATGAAAAAATGGAAACAAAGTCTTTGTAGATGTTGCAGTCTTATTTATGTGGTCAAGAAAAAGGATTTCTGATAAAAGACCTAGAGGAACTGAAGGAGAAAGTCATGCAGTAAGGAAAACAAACTAAGTGGAGAGAACAGCTCGTGCAAAAGATATTGAGTCTAGATTGTGCTTTGGGTATTTGAGTAATGGCTGAGAGACCAATGTAGCAAAAACAGTAGTAAGAAATGAGTTCTGAGATCATGATGGTTCATTGGTCCTTTTATCAACTCAAAGTTCTCTCACACATGCTGGTGTACCTGTTCAATTGTAGTTTTGGACCTTTGTGAAGGACTTTTCATTTGTTCACACTAAACTGTATTGTGTTGTATTATAGCCAATACGGTCTGTTAATTTTTGATTCTGAACATTGAAATATTAGTGTTATGAGTTGTACCTTTGTGTTTTTGTGTTGTTTTGTTTTGTTTTGAGATAGTGTCTCACTATGTTGTTTAGGCTGGCCTTTAATGCACTACTTATGCAGACCAGACTGGCCTTGAACTTGCCAAGATCCTCCTGCCTCAGCCTCTTTGAGTGCTGAGATTACAACTGTGCACCACCTCTCTCAGCTATGATTTGGATCTTAAAATTCACCCAAAGACTTATGCCTTAAAGGCTTGGTGCCAGCCCAGTGGTACTATTGGGAAATGGTGGAACTTTTAAAAGGTGGAACCTAGTAGGAGGAAGTTAGGTCATTGAAGATGGGCCCTTTAAGGGAATATTGGGGCCCTTGACCCCTCCCTTTCTCCCTCTCCCTCTTCCTCCTCTTCCCTCTTCCTCCTTTTTGGCTGCCATGAGGTGAGCAGCTCCTCCACCACCAGCTCCCCATGATGACTGCTTTGCCACAGCCCCAAAAGGAACACACTAAAACTTCTTCAACCATGAGCCAAACAAAATATGTCTTTCTTTCAAGTTGATTTTCTCAGGTGTTTTGTCACAGCAGCTACGCCATTGTGATTCATAACACCTGCACATTCAGTCAACATGGTTTCTCTTTGCTACTCAAGCCATCAATGAATCTTGAATGGGATGGAGTCTTTTGGTTGGGATCACTGATTGAAATTTACTTTTTAAACAAGTATTTGGATATGGTCTTTGAAATGGCTACCAGTTGACGCAGCTCTAGTGTGGCATATTAAGTTTTACTCTTTCTGTAAGGATATTGAGAAATACCATCAAATAGAATCAGGATATAAAAACAATTATAGCATTCACTTGATAACTTTTGTGTCAAAAAGGCAGAAAGGAGGATCTTTTTTCTCTTAACAACCCCATCCTGTCTCCTGGTGTTCACCTCTAATATTTTTTTTAAATGTCCCTATAATTTTTAGTTGAAGTTATTGAGATAATTGGAGATAATATGATGGCATAGAGTATTAATTAACTTTATTATGATGTTCACAATGAAGAATTATACATCGTATAATGTATAATTATACATGGTAGCCGAAATAGGCATTTTTATGTATTGCTCATATTTTACCACAAATTAAAGTTTAGATTCTGGTAATAAATTAAATCCATCTATAACTTTTTAAAAAAATAGTAATACAGAGAATCCTTGTATACTTACCCAGTGGTGTCATTTTTGAAAACTGTAGTATAACATAACCAGGATATTGACATTGCTACAACTTACCTGTCCTATTGAGACTTAGCTAGATATACTTGTACCCGTGTGTGTGTTTGCATGTGTATGTTTAGATGTGTACTTGTATGCATATCTACCACCCTAGTCAAAACTAGAATACTTCCAACACTACAAGGATCCTTTGTGTTGTATCATCAATGCTCACTGCTGCCCTGTGCATGCTTTCTTCATCCCATTTCTAATCCCTGGCCACCGCTAATCTCGTTTCCAATATTTTGTCATATCTAAAATGTCATATAAATGGAAATAAACAGTATGTAAACTTCTGGTATTTACATTTTTTACTCAATATAGTCCCCTTCAGATACATCCAGGTGTTTTATATATCAGTAGTTTGTTCCTTTGTGTTACTGGATATGATTTCATGATATGGGTGAACCATATTTTGTTTATCCCGCCACTTGTTGAAGGACATAAGGGCTGATTCTAGTTTTTGGCAGTCACAAAATAAAGCTACAATGCACATTCATGAAAAAGTTTTTGTGTAGATATAAATTTTCATGTTTTCTAGGACAAATGCCCAATAGTGCAGTTGTTGTGCTGTATGGTAATTGCATTTATATTATCTTTTTCAATGAAACTGCCAAACTTTTCTAAAGTGGTGTACTAGTATTCTACAATTCCACACGCAATGTATGAATGATTCTATTTATTAACATTCTTAACAGCATATGGCACTGTCACCATTTTTACTTTAATTTTTTATTGTTGAACAATCCTCTGTTTATTTGATTAAACAAACATAAAATAAGCTGCATAGGAACAATTTTAAAGTTCAAAGATATGCCAACTTGGTTTTAGAGGCTTCAGTAGCTGATACAGCATCTCCTTCTGTCTTCTCTGTAGACCACGTTGGTGTCAGAAGCCTGTTAGCTAACACAGGAGTTCTTGAACACTTTTCCATTTGTCCCTCACTTGCTCATTGCCCATCATGTCTGCAGCCTATTTTAAATTATGTATATATTATATATATGTATGTATATATAGCCATTTCTATATCCTTTTTAGCTAAAAGTCTCTATGTCATTGTCCATTTTCTAATCTCATCGTGTATTAATGTTGAATTTTAAGAGTTCTTTAGATAATCTAGATACAATTCCTTCTTTAGCTATATAATTTGTAAATATTCTCCTAGCCTGTATACTTGCCTTTTCATTATATTTGCACAGGCTTTCACAGAGCAAAAGTTTATAATTTTGGTGACATTCTAATGATCAATATTTTTGTTTAGTGGATGACGGATGCTGTTGGTGTCAAGTCTAAAAACCCTTTGCTTAGCCACAGGGCTCAAACATTTTTTCCACTTTTAAAATTTTCATACTTATTATTAAGTTATTATTAAATTGTATATTACAATCTGTGATCCATTTTAAGTTAGCTTTTCTATGAGGTTGAAAGATTAAGATCAAGGTTACTTGTTTTGGCTTATGGATATTCATTTGCTTCAGCACCAATTTTTTAAAAAGCTATATACTGCCTCTGTTGAGTTGGATTTAAACCTTTGTTAAAAACCAGACATATAGGGTCCAGGATTTAGCTCAGTGGTTCCACTGCCTGCCTCTCAAGGGCAAGGCCCCGAGTTCAATCCTCAGTACCAAAAAAGAAAAAATAAATGAGACATATTTATGTGGGCCTATTTAGGAGTTTCCTGTACTGTTTCATGAATCTATGGATCTGTACTTCCACTAATACTATAATGATTTGATTATAATAGCTGTATAGTGTTGATATGTGGTAGAGTGATTACTTTCACTTCCTTGTTATTTTTCAATGTTGCTTTCCAAGTTTGTTCTAACTATTTTAGGACCTGTGCCTTTCCATATAACTTTTAGAAGAAGCTTGCCTTTTTTTGCTGGCCTTTTTTGTTTATAGGAATTATAGTAAGCCTGTGGATCAATAGGTAGAGAACTGATATCATTGCAATGGAGTCTTCCAATCCATGAACAGAGCATCTCTACTATTTAGGTTTCCTTTGGTTTCTTTAAATAGTATTTTAAAAATTGCAGCATACACATCCTGTGGAGGTTTTGTTAAGTGTGTTTTGGGTAATTTTCTTCAAACCATCTGTAAGTGATACTGAGTTTTTATGGTACTGGGAATCCAATCAAAGAACACTCTTCTTCTGATCTACATCTTCAACCCCCTTTAAATTTCTTTTTGAAATTTTCAAATAGCACCTTGCTAAGTTGCTAAGACTGGTGTTGAACTTGTGATCCTCTTACCTCAACCTTCTAGTAGCTGAGATTGTAGGCATGTTTCACCACTCCTGGCCTTTTGTCACTTTCTTAACCTGACTCTGATAGTGTGTGTGTGTGTGTGTGTGTGTGTGTGTGTGTGTGTGTGTTTCACAGTACTGGAGAATGAATGAACTCAGGACTTTCACACTGAGCTACATCTCCTTTGCATTTATTTCTTTTACTTTAAGACCAGGGTCTTTCAGGGCCAGGGATTTAGCTTAGTGGCGCTGCACCTGCCCTCACAAGCACAAGGTCCTGAGTTTGATGCTTGGTATCAAAACAAATAAAGAAACAAACCAAAAAAAGACCAGGGCCTCCCAAAGTTGCTAAATTGCCCAGGCAACACTCAAACTTATGATCTTCTTGCCTCACCCGTCTAGATTAAAGGTATGTTCCACCATACCTGGCTTGGCATTTTGAAGGGGGAAGTGGTCCCACACTCCAGAGGATTGCATATTCATTGTTAGTATACTTTAAGAAGCATCTTCGCAAGCGCACAAGGTCCCGAGTTTGATCCCTGGTACCAAAAAAAATTTTTTAAAAAAGCAGCATCTGAATATTTGTGTGTTGATCTTTTATCCTATGATCTTGGCGAATTCACTTACAGATTCTAGGTATATTTCTGTAGTTGGAATTTTCTATTTACAAATAGCTTCTGCAAATATGGATTGTTTTATTTCTTTCTAACCTATGTCCTTTTTTTTCTTTGCCTTATTGCTTTATTCTTTTTTTTGAAGATACTCAGTCTTTCATCATTGAGTATGATGGTTAGCTGTTAGACTTTTGTTGATACATTTTTATCAGGATGTAATTCCTTTCTATTTAGAATGGCTGGGTTTTTCTCCCCATCAGTGACTGTTGGACTTTTTCAAATACCTTTTCTAATTAATTTATATGATCACATAATTTTTTTCTTTGGCTTAATTATGATAGATTATAATGATTGATCATTGAATGTTAACCCAGCCTTACATATCTTGAATAAACTCCACTTGATCAAGCATAAACTTTTAAAATATATATTGTTGGATTAGATTCAATTTCCTAATATTTGATGAGCATTTTTGAATCTAAATTTATAAGCTATAGTAATCATTACTATTATTTTTCTTTTTTATATTGTCTTTGTTTTTGGCACCAAGGTTATCGTGGCCCAGTAAGAAGATTTGGGAGTTATTACTTTGTATTATTCTGGAAGATCTTTTTTTAAAATTTTGTATATCCTTTTATTGGTACATTTTAGGTGTACAATAAAATGACATTCATCATTGGAGATATGCACCTTTACATATTCTCTTAGTTCTTATTTTTTTCCCCTTCCTCTATCCTCCCTTCAACCCCTCCATCCCTCCCTATTTACAAACACTTTGTTTGCTTTTTTCATTTTCTCATATTAATTCCATTCCCTTCTTTCCTTTCCCCTACCCCTCTCACTTCCTCTTCCCCCTTGCCCTTTTTCTTCCTATTTCACATTATCTATTATACATTTTAGTCCTTATTTACACTTTCAGTTTCTCACACTAGAGAAATTATTAGGTATTTACACACGTGTGTCCTATTTATTTCTCTTAAGAGTATCGCCTCAATGTGCATCCATTTAGCAATAAATGTCTCTAATTTCTTGTTTTTGACAGCTGAGTAGTACTCCATTTTATGAAAAAACCACATTTTCTTTATCCCGTCTCCATTTGATGGGCATTTGGGCTGTTCCCAAGTTTTTTAGCTATTACAAACAGTGCTGCCATGAACATGGGTGCCCATATACCACTGTGGTATGATTCTTTTAATTCTTTGGGGAGGATACCCAGCAGGGGAATAGCGGGGTCAAATGGGACTTCCAGTCCTAGTTCTTTGAGGTATCTCCATACTGATTTCCACAGTGGTTGCACCAGTCTACACTCCCACCAGCAGTGGAGCAGGGTTCCTCTTTCCCCACAGCCCCGCCAGCATTTGTTATTGGTGGATTTCGTGATAGCAGCCATTCTTTCTGGAGTGAGGTGGAATCTCAGCATTGTTTTCATTTTCATCTTTCAAATGACCAGTGATGTTGACCATTTTTTCATATGATTATTTACCATTTCTACTTCTTTGAGAAATGTCTGTTCATTTCAGATGCCCATTTTTGGATTGAGTCTTTAAATTTGGGGGTCTGATTTTTTTAAGTTCTTTATAGATTCGAGATAGTAGACCTTTGTCTGAGGAAGAGCAGGTGAAGACTTTTTCCCACATTGTGGGTTGTCTGTTCACACTGCTGGTGGTTTCTCTTGCTGTGCAGAAGCCTTTTAATAAGAAGAGATCCCACTTGTTGATTGTTTGTGCTAGTTCATGGGCAACTGAGGTTTTGTTCATAAAATCTTTTCCTACACCAATGTCTTCAAGGGTTCTACCTAACCTCTGTTCCAACTGGTTCAGAGTTTCTATTTTAATATTTAGATCTTGAATCCATTTTGATTTTAGTTTAGTGCATGGTGAGAGATACAGGTCTAGTTTTAATCTTTGGCAAGTTGAAGCTCAATTTTTCCAGCACCATTTATGAAAGAGGCTATCTTTCCTCCAGTGAGGGTGTTTGGCTCCTTTATCGAAGATGAGATGGCTGAGTGTGTCTGGCGTTGTTTCTGCATCTTCTAATCTGTTCCACTGGTCCTCAGGTCTGTTTCTTTGCCAATACCATGCTGTTTTTATCACAGTAGCTTTGTAGTAGAGTTTCAAGTTGGGGGTTATGATACCTCCTGCCATGTCTTTGATACCTAGAATTGCTGTTGCTATTCCGGGTCTCTTCTTGTTCCAAATGAATTTTTGGATTGTTTTCTAAAGGTTTGTGAAGTATGCTGCTGGGATTTCAATTGAGATTGCATTGAATCTATACAGCAGTTTTGGAAGTATGGCCATTTTCACTATGTTGGTCCTTCCTATGCAGGAGCAAGGGATGTCTTTCCATGTTCGGATATGCTCTTCAATCTCTTTTTTCAAAGTGCTATAGTTTTCAGAGAAGACGTCTTTGATTTCTTTCGTTCAGTTGATTCCTAGGTATTTCAGGTTTTTGGATGCTATTGTGAAAGGAATTGTTTGCCCTATTTCTGTCTCAGTGTGTGTGTTGTTTGTGTAGAGGAAAGCTATTGATTTTTGTGTGTTGACCTTGTATCCAGCTACTTTACTGAATTCGGTTTTTAAGTCTAGAAGACTTTTGGTGGAGTTCTGGGGTCTTTGATATAGAGTATCATGTCATCTGCAAATAATGACAATTTGACTTCTTCATTTGCTATCTTTATTCCTTTTATTTCTTTCTCTTGTCTAATTGCTGTGGCTGTTTCCAAAACTATATTGAACAAGAGTGGTGATAGTGGACATCTTTGTCTTGTTACTGATTTTAGTGTGAAGGATTTCCGTTTTTGACCATTCAGTATGATATTGGCTGTTGGTTTTTCATAGATGGCTTTTATCAGATTGAGCTAAACTCTTAAACTCAGATTCTTTAAACTCAGATTGTTTAAACTCTTGAACGAAATTGAAAGGGAAGCAATATTCCCAAATTCATTCCTGGAAGCAAGCATCACCTTGATCCCCAAAACAGAGTAAGACCCAACCGAAAATGAGAACTATAGGCCAATCTCACTAATGAACATAGATGCAAAAATCCTTACTAAGATACTGGAAGATCTTTTGTAAAGTTTATGATAATTCTTATTTAAATGTTTGGTAGAATTTGTTAGTTTATCCTGTTGAGCTTGAAAGTTTTGTTTTGTTTTTAAAGTTTTTAAACTAGAAATTGAATGTTTTAATGTTTATGTGATTATTCAGAGGGTATATATCATCTTTGTTAAGGCTTAGTAGTTTGTAGTTTTGAGGAACTGGTCTTTTTCTCAGTTATCAAATTTATGGTATTTGCAGACCTTCCCTATGAGCAAGCAGGTACAAGCCACATGTGCAGGCCCTCCCCGCCAAGAAAAGCATGAAACTATCCACCAACTCCAATCTGGCTCTATATTTTGCTTCCCCTTGCCATGAGGCAGCAGAGCCAAGGACTAATCAACCTACTAGATCTTGGATGAGGGCAGCACATGGGGAGAGAAGGAAGTAACCAGACTCCATAATTGTCAATATTAAGTCCAACAGTCCACTTGAACCCCTGCCCCTCGGTCTTTTTCCAGCAGAGCTGATCGCGTTTCCTATCTACCAACATGAGCAAGAACATACCATACTTTGGATACTAACCAAAGGTGAGGGTGAATGGACAGAGGGGCCTCTGCTATAGGGAAGCTACCTCAAAAACCCATAGACTCCAAGGGAAGGTGAAAAAATATCTAGATTGGCTGGATCCCAAGGTTGCAGATTTTGGAAAGAAACCACTCATTCAAAAACAGAAATTTTTTCTTTGACTCAATCTTTTAAAAATCTACTTTTTATCATTTTCATCTTTCCTTCATTGGGGTTTCTTTGGTAGGGGCTGGGGTTTTTTCTCTATTTTTTGCCTCTTTTACTTTCTATTTTCTACTTTTCTCTTTTCCCCTTTTTAATTTAGTTCTCTTACTCATCTTCCTTTTATTTCCTGTATTTTGCTCTCTGTTTATCTTTGTTTTTCTTGTTCATTCTTTCCTGCAACTGTTCTCTAACACTGCTTGTCCTTTTACTCCTCAATAGGACCCTATATCTCTCTTTTCTTTCTTCCTTCTAGTATCTCAAATGGGATTAATTTCTTAAATTGTGCTGTTTTCATTGTCTAGTTCCCCACACCTTTAGCTTTATTAGTATAACTACTAAGCTTTATGAATCTCTAGATAGCTAGTTAACTTGATGCCATTTTTCTTTGCTTGTTATTTTATTGTTAGTAGAAGTAAAGTTGTCCCATTTAGTGGATATTTACTGTAGTTCAATAGTAGGTCTATATTTGGTTTGTCTTAGTGTTCATACTATAATTATAGGTCTCTTCTATACTTAAGGATGATACATTAGTGGTCTTTTGGGTTTGACAATACTCACTTTGTATTTGACAGAATAATTGATGCTGAGTTTATTACTGTCCGAAGGTGAGATAGTTATTGCTATTAATTGGTTTTCATAGGATAACAATATCTGGACTGCCTTGTGGTTATTAACAATAATGTGGCCTATTCTTAAGAGAACTGTATTCTGGGTCAAATAAACTAAAAACTTCTAAGTAAATGGAGGTGGCTTAATCCTGGGATATAGAAAAAAGCCAACCGTTAGCCATGCACAGAGGACACCACTTAAAAGTGCATATTCAATAAAGAAGTCTATATAAGAGATAAAAAGCTTTTGACTGTGATCAATCCACAGGCCTCAACACTCAAAAACAAACAAACAAACAAAATAAAACCATGAGAAGACAAGCCAACAAAATGCCTTGCAAAACTTTCAGCATCCTGATCACTGTTCCCTGGTGCTTTGAAGGTGAGGGAACCAAAAACCCCATAACCAGATTATTGAAAATGATATCAGGCTACATAACAAAATAGTTCAATAAAGCAGTTACCAAGCTTACAGAAGATATAAGTTAAGAGGTATTCAGCCAAATAAAATGATCATAAATTCTACAGAAAACACTAAAAAAAGTCCAGCCGAGCTAAACAAAATGATGCAAAACATGACTGACCAGCATAGAAAAGAACTAAGAGTCCATTAAAAGGCTCCAAATAATAATTCTGTAGTTTAAAAATTCTGTTGAAACTAAGAGGACAATGTCAGAAATAAAGGCAGGGCCATTGTTGGTAGCCAATTATTGAGAGATAACCTTAAAAATGTCAATACAGTATAAAAGTTGAACACATCAGCTCCTACAGGGCACTAAGAAGACTGAAATAAGATTAACTGGAATTAGTAAAAAATTAGAAGACAGCAGAAATAGCATAGAAAACTTGTTTAATGAAGTAATAGAAATTTTTCAAATAAGGGCAAAGAATTTGACATACAGATAAGAGAAACATATAGAACCCCAAACAGCCACAATCACAAAAGAATCTCTTTGATGGATCATCATTAAAATCATAGAAGTCTAGGGCCGGGAATTTAGCTCAGTGGTTCCAGTGCCTGCTTTGCAAGCACATGGTCCCAAGTTCGATCCCTGGTACCAAAAAAAAAAAAAAAATTATAGAAGTCTAACACCTGAACAGAATCTTAAAAGCTGTAAGAGAAAAGCAATGAATCACTTATAAAGGTAAACCCATTAAAATTACAGAAGACTTCTCAGCACAAACAGTAAATGTCAGGAAAGCTTGGAGTAAGGTATTTCAAGCCATAAATGAAAACAATTTCCTTTTTTCTTTTCCTATCCGGAATCAAACTCAGGGCCTCCTGCTTGCCAGAGAGGCACTGTGTGGCTGAGCTACATTACCGGCCCAATTAACTTTTTTTGTGTACCCGTGATCAAACTTGGGACCTTGTGCTTTCAAGGCAGGTGGCTGCACCGCTGAGCTAAATCCCTGGCCCCAATTTCCATTTATTTAATGATATTTACTAAATAAAATTTTCTGATTTGTCTTAGATTTTGTTATATAAGTATAAATCTTGTGCCTATGGTTAAAGTTGGCAAGTATTAGTTATCACATTTTTAAATTTTACAGTCTGTTTGATGCTACTGTTTTTACTGATTGTACAACTGTAACCAAGGTGACATAGTTGTGATCAATTGATCTTCCTTTGTATGTGTGAGAAACCCAAAGAGTAAATACGAAGCAAAGTGGAGGCTAGATATTAGGAAGTAGCAGGAATATGTAAAAATGGGAAGGAGAATAAGGGAGGGGGAAGAGGACAGGGAAGGGAGGGAAAAGGGATTTTAAAAAGAGAATGGAAGGAATAAAATGAGAGGAAAGCTTTTGTAACTGGCAAGGGGAAGAAGTATTGAAGGCAGAGGAGAGGAATGGGGAAAAATATTAAGATATTTTATGTACAGGTACAAATTCTGTATGATGAATATGATCATTACATATGGTAAACATGTAGTAACAAAAATAAATAATAAATAAAAATTACCAAAAAATGAATAAATAAATTGACATTCACTGAATTGAGAAACAAAGAATTGGAAAAAAAATCAATAGCATTCCTGTACACTAATAATGAACCTAGTGAGAAAGAAATCAGGAAGAAATACCATTCACAATAGCACTGATAGAAATTAAATACTTAGGAATTAATCTAAGGAAATTAAAGATCTGTATAGTGAAAACTACAGTACTCTGAAAAAAAAACTGAAGAGGACATCAAAAAATGGAAAGATGCCCCTGTTCTTTCCAGGAATAGGCAGAACCAAGATAGCCAAAATGGCCATACTTCCAAAAGTAATACACAGATTTAACCAAATCCCAGTGAAGATTCCAATAGCATTTTTCACAGAACTTGAGAAAACAGTCCTAAAATTCACATGGAACCAGAAGAGACCCAGAATAGCAAAAGCATTCCTGGGTAACAGGAGCAAAGTGGGAGGTATCAAAGTCCTGGATTTGAAGTTGTGTTTCAAAGCTACCATAATAAAAATACCATGGTACTTACACAAAAACAGACCTGAGGATCAGTGGAACATAATAAAGGATGAAGAAACAATCTCAAGCCCTTTCAACCAATTGTTGGTTGACAAAGCGGCCAAAAACACAAATGGAGGAAAAATAGCTTCTTGAATTAATGCTGTTGGGAAAAATGGGCTACCCAGGTGCAGACTGAATGTAGAACCATATCTGACATTATCTATTAAACTGAAATCAGAATGTGTCAAAGATCAAAACACAACTTCATGGAAGATCAAAGAAATAAAATTCTTGACAACATAGACATAGGCAGGAATTTTCTGAACAGAACCCCAATTGTGCAAAAAGTAACACTAAGAATCAACAAGTGGGATCATATCAAGTTCAAAAGCTTCTTCTGCTCAGCAAAAACAACAGACAACAGAATGAAGAGACAGCCTATACAATAGGGAAAAAGTTTTGCCAGCTATTCCTCGGACAGAGGACTAATGTGTAAAATATATAAATAATTCAAAAAAAGACTTCCCCAAAATAAAAGACCCAGGCCAAAAAAAAAAAAAAAAAAGAGCAACCAAAATGAATAGACACTTCATTGAAGAAGTATAAATGGTAAATAAATACACAAAGAAATACTCAACATTTCTGGCCATTAGAGAGATGCAAATTAAAAAGAACACAGAGTCAAGCATGGTAATGCCTGCCCATAATCCCAGCACTTGGGAAGCTGAGGCAGGAGGACCACTGCAAATTCGAGGCCAACCTGGGTTACACAGTGAGTTCAAAGCCAGCCTGAATTACAAAGACCTTGTCTCAAAAAAAAAAAAAAACAACCAAAGCAAATCAAACACTGAGATTCCCTCTCACCCCAGAATGAATGGTCATTATTGAGAAATCAAATAATAACAAGTATTTGTGAGAGTGCAAGGGAAAAGAACTCCTTTATATTGTTGATGGGAATGTAAACTAGTCCCACTACTATAGTAATCTGTGCGGAGATTCCTCAAAAACTAACCTAGAAATTCCATTAGACCCAGCTGTTTCTCTACTAGTTGACTTCCCAAAAGTTTTAAAGGCTGTCATATTGCAGTGATACGTGCATACCCCTGTTTATAGCAGAACAAGTTATAACAATCTATATCTTGGAAGTAGCCTATGTCCATCAACAGAAGAATGGATAACAAAAATATGCTATTTTCACCTAGTAGAGCACTACTCTACCATAAAGATATACTTGATTTATTTGTAGGAAATTTGATGCACATTGAGATCATAGTTTTAAGTGAAATGAATCAAGGCACACAAGATTAACTATTGCATTGTTTCTTTTACATGAGTAACCCAAAGCATATATAAAAAGTAAAATAAAAAATAGATTATAAGAAGTAAGGACATAGAGCTTTCTCACATGGGAAGGGAATAGAGATGGAAAGAGGTAGAGGAAATAGAGGGAAAGGTTATGAAAAAGAATCAAGGTGTTATGTACTTGTACCAATTCTATACAACGAATGTAAATCTTGGGTACTGCAAACATATGCTAAAATTATGAAATTTATGAACATGAATTTATTCATAATATTCTCTTATTGGTTTTTAATGACTATAAGATCTACAGATATATATCATTTTATTATAATTTGTGTATTCTTTCTTTTTGTCAGTCTTTGTGTATTTCATTGCTTCTCTAAGGCACCGATGTTTTTTGATTTTCTATTTTTGTATTTCTGTTTTGAATTTCAGTGAATTCTGCTCTTTAAAGCCTACCTTCAACTAGTCCTTTGTTTTGTTCTATCTAGTTTCTTTAGGTAAGAACTTAAGTTATTCATTTAAGCTCTTTGTTATTTCTAATGACAGCACTTCAGTTGTGCAAATTTGCCTCTCAACACTGCTTTTACTGTTTCTCAAATTCTGCTGTTTAGTCTTAATTTTAAATCTATATATTTGTAATTCCTTTCACAGTTTCTCTGACTCATGAATTGTTTAGAAGTGTGGTTTTTTTCTTCATATATTAGACATTTCCTATTTATTTGTTTCATTCCATTATATTCTTTTAAGTTTCTTGAAGTTTATTCTGTGAACCAGACATGGTCTGTTGTTCCATATAAGCCAATGGTAATGAACCTATGGCACACATGCTGAAGCAGGCTGTTTGTATCATTGAAAGCTCTAAAAGGTTTGCCTTCACTGATATAAGCCAATTAGGTTCTATGTGTGTTTTTTAGATTTTACATCCATTTTAATTTTCTGTCCTATGTTATATCAGTTTCTGAGGTCAGGGTGTTGAAGTTCCAAACTGTAATTATGAATTTATCTTTTTGTACATTCAATTCTGTTTTTCTTTCATGTGTGTTGAGCCTCTGTTATTTGTTGTACGTACATTTATGTGTACTTATTCTTTATTATTATGTAACATCCTTTTTTTTTGGTTTTCTTTATTTTGTAGTCTTCTTTACCTTATATTAATGTAGTCAGTATTTCTTTTTTAAAAACCTAAGTGAATGGTATATATATTTTCTCCAAGGATTTTAAATTGAATTTATCCATGTTGGAAAATTTTAAGTGATTTATTTGTAAAGAATACATTCTTTGGTGCCTCATTTTTTACTACTTTGCTGATCACTGTCTTTTGACTGATATATTTAGACTGTGTATTTCTATTTAAGATAATTACTGTTAGAAAAATGGTATTAAAATCTGTCATTTAATTATTCATTTTTTCTACTTGTTTTCTGTAATTCTTCTGTTCATCTTTTCTTGTGTTCCTATTAGTTACTAGAACATATTTAGTTTTATAGTGTGTCTCCTAATTGTGTGTGTGTGTGTGACCAGTGAGTATGGCCCTCACTCTGAGGTGCATCCTTGGACTGAAACTTTTAATCCTCCTGTCAGACTTCCAGAGAGCTGACATTATCTTTATATAGCATTTTTTTTTTTGGTACCAGGGATCGAACTCAGGTCCTTGCGCTTGTGGAGCAGGCAGCAGAATCACTGAGCTAAATCCCTGGCCCCATCTTAAAAAAGCTTTTGTGATGGTTGTTCTTAGAATTACAGTATGTTTTGTTGGTTTTTTTTTTTGGTACTGGGGATGGAACTCGGGTCCTTCCACCTGCAAGGCAGGTGCCAGAACCACTGAGCTACATCCCTGGCCCTAGAATTACAATATGTACGTGTCACTTATAATGGTCTGGTATCCACGTTTTTTCACTTTGAATGCAGTTTGAAAACCTCACTTGTATTTGGGTTCCTTCTCTTTTTTATTTTAAATTATCATTTTGAATATCAGATGTTGTTATAGTTTTGTTTCAAATAAGATTTATAAAACTCATGAGGATAGTTTATTTTATATACCTATATTTCTATTCTTTCTGTTGTTAATTTTTCCTTCATGATGCTCTTAGATTCCTCTTTTATTATTTCTTTTGTTTGAAGATCTTCCCTTAGCCAGTTAATAAAAGTAGGTCTTCTATCAATCCATTCTGTTTTCTTTCATCTGAGTTTGTGTTTATTTTCCCTTCACTCTTGAAGTTTTATTAGATATAGTTATCTATGGTTGACAGTTGTTTGGTTTCAGCCCTTGGAAATATTTCAAAACTTTGTACTGGCCTTCATAGTTCAGACTAGAAATCCTCAGCCTTTTGATTCGGTCTTCCCCCATAGTTAATGCATAGTTTTTACTGTCTGCTTCCTGTGAGGTCATTTTTTGGTCTTCATTAAATTTTAATTGTAATGTTGTATGTGAGTTCCTGTGTGGACCTCACTTAGTTTCATGGATTTATGTCTTTTACCAAATTCTGAAAACATTCAACTATTATTTCCTTGAGTATTCCTTCACCCCTATATCCTTTCACCTCTTTTTCTGAAACTTTAATAAGTATTAGATATTTTGTCATTGCTACATGGGTGACCTTGTGACTCTGTTAATGTTTTTTTTCAGTCTCTGCTTCTGTGTTGCTTAAAATTGGTTAAATATACTCTTTTGTCTTCCAGTTCACTGATTACATCCTTTGTCATTTCCATTGTACTATTGAGTCCTTTGGAAGTCTTTGTTGTTGTTCATTTCCTTCATCATGTTTCGGTTTCAGTTTCAGTCTTTATTTCTTTTTTATAATTGGTATTTGCTGATGTTTTGTTTTTTTATTTATTTCAAAGCAATTTAAAATTGATGTTGAAGCATTTTTATGATTGCTACTTCAAAGTCTTGTCAAGTAATTCCAATCTGATTCATCCCAATGTTGCCTGTAGTTAATTGTCTTTTCTCCTTTAAATTGTTATTTACTTCTGCCTTGCTATGATGGATGATTTATTATGGCATGGATGTTTTTATCTACCATGTTAGGACATTTGGCTTATTTTTAAATTTTGGCAGATAGTCACTATGTTTAGGTTTAGAATACGAGCTGTGGGTACTTTTATAGATTGTGCTTCCAATGGCAGCTTACTTTTTATAGCCTTTGTAGTACTATTTTGGTTTGCTGCTTTATCTAGTGGTGCTGATACTTACACTTGGTTTATCTGGTGTTGTCTGAGGGGTGAGATGGGGTTTCCCCTGGCCTGCTCCTGGATGTCTCTGGAAGGAGAGTCGTGGTAGAATTCTCTACTATCATTTTCTATCTTACCCTGCCTGCCCAGTATACGTAAGCAGAGGAGGAAAATGTTGGGTCTGTGAGATGAAACATTTCTCAAAGCTAGGGTATTTTTTTTCAAGTCCCATGTGTGGTTTCATCTTCCCTCAGAGTGTCTTTGGATGGAGGTGGACAGTTTTGACACCATAGGGATAATATACTTGCTGCCTTGCCAGCTTCAGTATCTCTGGGTGGTTAAAGATTCTCTGACATGTTTAGGGAGAATGCCTTCTCTGGCAACTTACTTTTGGTTGAGTTTCCAATTATTTCTCTGTGGTAGATATGTTGAGGTCACCAGTTGTTGTCAGAGGATTCTGTTTTTTTAGGGAGAGGACTGAGCTTATGTGGCCTGACATCTGTTACTAAGGCAGGAGATTCAGAAACACCAGGTCTGGGTTTTCCAGTTTTGTGGGGTAATGAAATAAAGGCCTCATGTGGATGTGCTGTTCCTTTTTTACCAAACCAGCTTGGGTTCTTCTTATCATCCTTCAGAGTTTTCCTTTGGTTGTGTCTTACGCCATTTTCATATTTTATGCTTTGCTGAGAGGAACAGTCTTTTTAATAATGTGTTTTATAAACTTCCCTAGAATTGCAGTTACATTCACCAGCTAGCATACAGCACTTCTTTTGGGGAAGGGTTATTAAAAGTATAGGTACCTCTCTCTAGATTTTATGCCCCTCTCCTATTATTCACAATTCTGTCTAGACATTGAATAGAAATCTTAGCCCAACTTCTTTCCAGTATCCTGGAATTTATTTTAGGACAAGTGCTGCTTAATCTCTTCTAGTGTGTCTGTTTGCAGTTTCCTTCTATAATTGTTTCTTGTCCTCCTAATTCTTAACACAAGACATGTAGAAATAAAGGAGGAATTCAATGATTTTTCTCTTTCATTGGCAGCTAACATCTAACATTATTGATTGCAATTTGAAAGCTTTTTCTTATGTTTAGAATATATCTCTTTGTAAAACTCAGGTCATTCTGAATCTTGGTCCTTTTGGTGTTTTTCAGACAAATATTACTGTTTTGTAGTTACCACTGGTTATCACTACTTCTTATATCAACAGAGCTATGTATAACAACTTGACAGTCAGTCTTGTATTTGAATCTAACCTCTCCAGTTTATTCTATTGTTAAATTTTTTTTACTTTTTCATTTTTTATTTTATTTTTTGGTACCGGGGATCGAACTCAGGACCTTGAGCTTGTGAGGCAGGTGCAGCGCCACTGAACTAAATCCCCGGCCCTCTCCAGTTTATTCTAGATGTGTGATTTGGGATTGGTTATTTAATATCTGAGTTTACATTTCCCCATTGGAAACTGTTACTGCTACTATTATTACTGCTACTACTGCTAGTTCCAAAGTTACAAGGTTATTACACATTTTTTAAATCTACAGTTGCAGAAAACTTTTGCTGTTGTGTCTTTTGGTATTTTTTCTCCTCCTTTGTGATTGAATAGACATAATTTAATTTTTGAGAGCCTTCCAGTCAGCTTATGTAAATTAAAGTTCTCAGGGAAAGAGATTGTATATCTTTTAAATTGTGAAATTTCACCTAATTTAATTCCAACTGACATTCTTAACACAGTGCTGGTCATGGTCCTCTTACTGAATAGTAAATGCAAACATTTCACAGCTCTGTCTCCATGCAGTTGATGTGTAGGTGTTAAATTAGCCTTTCTGGTTAACCATCCATAAATATTTCAAAATACATACCTCTTGTGGGTACCTAGCTTGCTTCTACATGCTGCAAAAATTTTTACTTGTTAGACATTATTATATGTCCTACTTGTATTTCTTGCTGTATTTTAAAATAAGTTCATGGTTATTATTTATCTGGTGAAAAATGAAGTTTGTCATACATTTAGTTTAACCTTTTTGAATGGGAATCATAACTAGTATTCTGTTTTACACAGTGCCAAACCCTTGTCATTCAGATATTTATCCTGATGATTGTACCTAAAATGATACAGCAATTGCATGAAGGCCTGCAGATTGACATTATTATTAGTGTTTTCTAAGTGACCTGTTTCTTCCAGTATATTTTTTCTATGAGTTAAAGCTGGCTGGTAATCTTTTTAATCTTGATAAATTCTTTAGGTTTCATGTTTGATAGCTATAATTCTGGAACCTCCCAAAACTATCTTAATTAGAGGCAAGTTGGAATGTGTTTGAAATTTTTCTGCTGCAGTGTGGTTACTTATGGGCAGTATTATGTAATCTTATGGATACGTGTTTTCTTCAGGGATTCAACTTTTCTTGCTGTCTTCCACTTAGTTTTTCTTTTAAGTTCTTCACCCCCTTCCCTGGGGAGAATAGGAATCCATATCTAAATTTTTGCAAGGCATTTTACAGATGTATAGAACTATGGTATTAGCTAACTCTAAACTTTGAATATTCTAGATTGTTTTTGAGAGCTATGAATGTGTTGTCACCACATTATAACTTGGGTAATTTAAATTCTGATATCACAAATCTAGCTGGAATGGCACAAATTCTAGTTCTTTCCTTGTTGGTATCAGAAAATGGTAATATGTAGTGACTAGGTATTTGACTTTTGACACAGTGTTTCATTTGTGAATTAACTCTAAGATATGATTTGTTTGTACACTACTAAAATGTTCTTGAGTCCTTTGGAGGAATAAAGAATTTGAGTAGAGGTGGCTGGTGGTGCTTCATGCTGAACTACAGAATTTTATCCTTGCCCAGAGAAATATAGGTAGAGGCACTGAGTCCTTAGGCCTAAACTTCAGCTGATCCTTCTCCAGGCTTTTGCAGCCCTTTGGTCTTTCTTTGTTTTCCTTTAGCACGAATGGTTTTCATATAGAAACATGCTCTGACATTCTTTTGTGTAAGGCCCTCTTCTTTAGAGTTGTTCCACATTATACTATGCATCAGGAATGTCTTCTCATTTGTCTGCCAACCCCTTTCTCTTCTGTCATCTTGAAAGAGCTAGAAGTCTCACCTCCTTCATTAAACTCTACTGACCTGAGTGTCATGGAAGTGACAGCTCCCTGAAACATAGATCAACTAAATACTTCTCCCTGACAGTTTATGTAGATGTTTAGTATTTTATACTGCTGTCTTGCTATCTTTATGGGATGGATATCTGTGTTTTCTGGCATTTTGGATTTTTTTAACCCACAAAAAAGAGAAATGTTATTGGACTTACAGGATATTCATCTTTATAAGTAAGTAGATTTTTGGCACATCTTTCAGGAAAATTTTGAGAAATTGTTTCTCTCAAAAGTTAGAACCCTTGGGCCTGGGATTTAGCTCAGTGGTTCCGGTGCCAGCCTCTTGAGCACAAGGTCCCGAGTTCGATCCCCAGTACCAAAAAAAAAATTCGAACTCTTGAGTTTTTTAAACTTTCTCATAGATCATTGAGCTTATAGTCTTGAGAAATGAAAGTTAGATATTCAGTATTTCAATTCTTGGTCACACAGTATCTACCAAGTTTTCACATAGTGTCTACTGCAGTGCTTTAGAAGTTTTATTTTTCTTTCTTATGAACTAGTCAAATGGCTCAAAGACTTGACTTTATTGCTTAATAACCTTTGTATGTATGGTAATGATGCCCTTGAGTTTATAAGCCATTAACTAGAGAAGTTTTAAATTTCTCTTTTATTCTTTACAAATCTAACTGAATGTGTCATGGACTTCTATCCCTGGGAATTCTATTATCCATTAACTACCTGAACAAAAATTTGTGCGATTGTAGGATAGAGACAAAGCCATCTACAATCATATTTCTGCTTGAATTTCCTCCTTTGGGTTACCAAAGCAAGAAGGGTTCAAAATCCCAGAAAGAAATGTGATATATTGAGGTAAGCCCAACATTCCATGCTACTTGTCTGTACAAGTCATTTGCCAATGAAACTGGTAGTAAGTAGGATAGGCTGAGAAGCCAAACTGAAGGCAGTAAAAGAGACAAGAAAAGAGAGGAGAGATTTCAAAAGTTTCATAGGGCTCTAGAGACAAAAAATCGAGTTAAAATATAACCTGATAGCCAAAAAGGGTTCAAAATGCCAGAGAAGAAGAAAGTAACAATGAGTTTAGTGTAACGTGTGGTACGGGGCAAAGAAGTTGAGAAAGTAAGCAGGAGGTAGCAGATACAAAGCTCAGTAGCTAAGCAGAGTTTTTAGCAATTTCACAATGCTGGAGAGACAGAAATTAGAGTGCAGAGCCTGCCAAAGAGGAAGGACCCTGGTAATTATCTCAAGTTTTCAGTTGGGATCCCCAAAGGGCTCAACTTTAGGAGTATGGATGTAATAGAAAAATAACCATTACTAACAAAGACTAAAGTGCAGCTTGAATCAGCTCAATCTTAGGGAGGATTAAGATGATCTGTCCCTGATTACCTGCCAGAAATCAAGTAAACCTTCTCTGGGGGAAGATAATATTCAGAGCTTCTCTTACTTTTATTATACAATTTCTGGGATTCAATAAAAAGTTACTAGGCTTACTAAGTGTATTAGTTTGTTAGGATTGCCATAACAAATTACCACAGTTTGGGTGGCTTAAACAACAAAAATGTATTTTCTTATAATTGTGGAGGCTCTAACGTTGAGACCAAGGTGGCAGCAGATTTGGAGTCTTGTATGGGTTCTCTTTCTGTTTTACAGTTGACTATCATCCCACTGTGTCCTTACATAGCAGGAGGAAATAAGGAATATCTCTGAAGTCTCTTACATAATGGTACTAATCTTACTCATGAGTGTTCTGCCTTTATGACCTTATCACCTCCCCAAAACTCTCTCCTCTTAATGCCATTGCATTAGGGGTTAGGATTTCAATATATGAATTTTGGGAGGACACAGACTTTCAGTGTATAGCAGTAGGAAAAATGTAAAATTCTCCAAGTGGAAATTATAGTTATTAAAATGAAGAACTTGATGAGTGAGCTCAACAGCAGATTAAATCTTACAGTTCAAGAAAGGATTGGTTAACTGGAGGACAGTTTAGTAAAAAGCCACTCAGACTGCAGGACCAAGAGAAAAAGAGATAGAAAATACAAAAACAAGAACCAAAAAAGCTCATGTAGTAATACATGTAGCTATGACTATAGTCCTAGTTCTGCTTAGGAAGCAAAGGCAGGAGGATCATTTTGAGGCCAGCCTGAGCAACATAGGGAAAACCTGTCTCAAAAGAAGAAAAGGACAAAAATGTCAACAATTTATTGGCTCAACATTGGTGTACATGTTGGGAAGCCATATAAACATCAAATCTGCATAGATAGTGGAGAGAATAGTAGATTTATAGCCAGAGAGGCCTAGGTTAGAACCTCAGCTTGGCCTCTACTCTCTTACTGAGTATGGGATCTTTAATTAGTGATTCTCCAACCCTTAGTTTTGTCATCAGCAAGGGGAAAACAATAATGACTGTTACAAAGTTCTTACAAGGATTAAGTGAGGTGATATTTAAGCGCTTTGTGGTATTCTTTACCGTGTATGATATAATTTGGGATATGTACTATTTTGAGCATAAATCACAGTTATTTATATTTTAGATTCAATATCTTCTCTAATAGCTGAGAGGTTTTATTGTGTCTCTTGTACGTATACTTGGTGAAAAGGGAGGAGTCTTTGTTGTGCTGTGCCTTCTTTGAGGTCTCACATTTCGCCATCTTTCTCTAAACTTAAATCTATTACTTAAGATTGGAGAGATTTTTGAGATTTTCTATTTTGTTAGTTTTTCCTATTAAGGCATTTCAAAGAAATGGATCTCATTTGGGTACATTAAAGAATTTTTGTGTTTTTTCTGTCAATATATTTTTGGTGTATTGTTTCTAACACCTCCACAATCAATTCACTTAATAAATACCTGTTGCTGTGCTATCTGCAAGGAATTGTGCTAAACACTTGTGATAAAAATGAGTACTAGAGTTAGTGGGGGAGCTAGACACACTAACACTTTTAGGATTTTTTTGGTACCAGGGATCAAACTTGGGTCTTTCTAAGGGCTGGGGATTTAGGTCAGTGGTTCCAACGCCTGCCTTGCAAGCACAAGGTACCGAGTTTGATCCCGGGTACCAAAAAAACAACAACAAACTTGGGTCCTTCTTCTTGTGAGGCAGGCGCCGGAACCACTGAGCTAAATCCCAGGCCCTCCTAACACTTTTGATATGGTAAAATGAATGCCATGAAGGCATGCAAGCAGAGAAGAGAATTGCTTCCTAGGGTGCCACCGAGAAGGTGACATTTTGGCTAATTCTCTATATGATTGGTAAAACATCTTGTGAGAAAGATAAGATATGTGTTTCAGGTAGAGCAAACAGTGAGTACAAAGTATCCAAGGCACAGGGGAATGGAAGAATTTAATGTATTTAGAGATCAAATATAATTTGGGCGTGGCTAGAGTGTAGGATATGGGGCAAGAAAGGGAGATGGAATGACAGATTCGGTGAGGAAAGTTCTCTAGAAGAGAGGATTTTAGTGAGAAGAGGCATTAGATATTAGTTGTCAATAATGTGGAGAATGAAGTAGAGAGTGATGAGAGGAAAGGCAGAGGGATAAATTGAGAGGCTGGTACAACTTTTCAAGTGAGAAAAAAGCCAGGGAAGTGAGCATGAAGATGAAGAGCCCAGATTTGAGAGGTGTGACACAAGCAGTAGATAGAACATATCTTTATTCCTTGGAGTATAAACACCTTCCCTATAAATAAGTGGATGGTTTGTATCTCTTAGTAAACAGATCATATAATGTACCCCCACTTGATAGGGTGAGGGTTTAATGAGGGAAAATCATTTAAGAACATGCACTGGTCAAGTAAAATGAATTTAGCTGAGTGAAAATTTATGCAGCAGTGCTTAGGATTTGGTGAAGTGAAAAGTCTCTGTCAAGTCTTCCTTTTCATCTTATCTGCGTACTTTTCACTGAAAAGAGAAATCAATCAGTAATGAACCTTCCAAAGTTCCTACTCCTATACTTACTCACCTCCTTGCACCTGTGTCTGTTTTTCTCTTGGTAATATAGATGAACCATCCATGCTTTAAATATTTTCATACTCCTTTTTTTGTTGTTGTTTTGCAGTACCAGAGGATTGAACTCAGGACCTTGTGCTGGCAGACATGGGGCCACTGAGCTAAATCCCTGGCCCCTTCACACTCCTTATCCTCTCCACTGTTCTTGCCCTGATAGAAAACACCATCATATCTGAATCAGATAATTTCAAGTTTCCTTTCTGTTTCAACTATTGTCCCTATGTCATTCTACTCTTCTCACAGCAGTCAGAATGATCTGTTAAAAACCTAAGACAAATCATGTCCCTCTTATGTCTGAAAATAAAATCAGCTGTCTTTAACATGATCTACATGAAGCTACCTCTCTGGGCATTGTTTTCTACCATATCACCTCTTACTCTTGTCACCAGTCATACATGCCAAGCATGTACTAGACTTGAGGTCTTTGCATTTTCTGGCCCCTCTGTTTAAAATATCTCCCTCCCCTCTCCACAGATGGGCACAAAATGGCTTGCTTTTTTTTACCTCTTTTGGGTCAAATATTTTTCCCAGAATAGCTTTTATAGCCTGAAAAAGTCTCCTGCCCATTACCTCTGTTTGACATTTTATCCTGCTTTATTTTCCTTCATGACATTTTTCACTACATAGTTTCCACTTAGTTATTTGCTTATTTTATGTTCCTCCCTTAGAATGAAAGAACTCTTTGAGTGTGGTGAAAGAATTCACAACTTTTGTCTATGTTGCCAAATTTATGGGCACAGAGTTGTTTATAGTGTTCTCTTATTATCTTGAATTACTGTCCAGTTGAGAATGATGCCTCCTTTTTTAGTTTGGATACTAATATCTTGTGTCTTCTATACTACTTTCTTGATAAGTCTATTAATTCATCAATTTTATTGATATTTAATAGGACCTTGTTAATCACATTCCTTGTTACTGGGTCAAAATGCCCAACACCCGCAACTTAAAGGAGGAGCAGTTTATTTTTGCTCACATTTTAAAAGTTTCAACCCTTGCATTGTCAGAGGCATGGTAGAAGGTTCTGTGTACAGATAAGCTCTCACCTCATGGCAGTCAGGAAGCAGAGAGTCAAGGGAGAAGCCAGAGAGGGAGATAATACCCTTCTGGTCTTGTCCATGGTGACCTGTGTCTTCCGGCCAGAACCCACCTCCTAACAGCCTGTGAAGTATAATGCCCCAGTAATATAGTCACCTTCCAAAAAGCCCCACCCATAAGTGCATGAGGCTCTTGGGGGACATCTAGATATAAACCCTAACAGACATGCTTTGGGTTGAATGAAAATAGGCAGATAACCAATACAAATAATTTCATAGATTTTTGCCGTCATTTATTTTCTTTTCCTTGCTTTGGGTTTATTTTGCTCTTTCTCTAGTATTGTAAGTTAGGAGTTTAGATTGTTAGCTTTAGTCCTTCTCTTCCAATATAAGCATGTGATGCTGTCATTTTCCCTGTCAGAACTGCTTTAACTGCATCCCAGAAATTTTGATATGTTAAATTTTAATTTTCATTTCAAAATACTTTTATATTTCACTTGAGAATTTGTTTTTTTACCCATAGATTATTTATTTTTGTGGTATTGGTGATTTAACCCAGCAGCTCAGATATGCTAGACAAGTACTGTACCACAGAGCTACATCCTAGTCAACCCATAGTTTATTAAGATATGTTTTTCTTAATTTCCAAATATGTAAGGAGTTTGGCATATTTTTATGTTATTGATCTGTAGTTTAATTTCATTGTGGTTAAATAACATTCTTTATATGATTTTAATTCTTAAGAAACTTTGTCAGACCCTTTGGGATGGTTGTTATTTTCTAAAACACAAAAAATAACAAGTATAGGTAAGGATGTAGAAAAATTGAAACATGTATGCAGTATCCTGATGGGATTGTATAAAACAGACCACCACTGTGTAAACAGGAAGAAAGGCACTCAGAAATTGAAAATAGAACTACCATGTGATGAAGCTATTACACTCCTGGGTAATTATCCAAAATAATTAAAAACAGTATCTTGAAGAGATACTTGTATACCCATGTTCAAGGGAACACTAAGATAATAGGTAGAAGCAGTCCAAATGTGCATTGATAGATAAACAAAATGTGACATATACCTATAGTGAAACATTATTCAGCTTTAAAAAGGAAGAATAATGCTACAACATGGATGAATCCTGAAGACATTATGCTAAGTGACATGAGCCAGTCAAAGACTATGGGACTCTATTTATATGAGTTAGATAAAGTAGTTAAATTCATAGAAACATAAGATAGAATAGTGTTTACCAGGTGCTAAGGGAGAAAGAAAAGGGTAATTGTTGTTTAGTGAGTATATTTTTTCAGATTTTCAAGTTCTAGAACTTTATTTTGCAACAATATTAATATATTTAGTGCCATTGATATATGTATTTTTAAATGGCCAAGGTGGTAAGTTGTATATTATATGGATTTTAAAAGCACAGTTTTAAAAGAATCTTTTTGAGGTTTGTTTTATTGATGAGAATATGGTGTAACTTGGTGAATCTTCTGTTTTTACGGAGTGGAGTAGTGTATAAATATCAATTAGATAAAATTTGTAAATAGGGTTGTATAGTTCTATACCTTTACTGATTTTCTGTGTACTTGTTTTACTGATTTCTGAAAGATGAGTGTTAACAATCTCATGTATCGTTGTCAATTTTCCTATTTGTCCTTTTATTTTTCTGAAAATCTGTTGTTAGCCACACATATAATCAGTATTGTTAGGGGAATGGATCCCTTTTATCATTATGTAATTTTTCCTATTTAATCCTGGTAATATTCCTTATTCTGAAGTCTACCTTGTCTTTCATTACTATAGTCATTTCAGGGTTTTTTGGATTAGAATTGTATGGTATTTCGTTTTCCTCCCTTTAATTCAGATGTCTTTACATTTAAAGTGGTTTTCTTTTAGGAACTATGTAAAATTTTAAAAACTAGTTAGAAATTTCTTTTATAAGGTACTTAGCAAATTTATATTCAATGTAATTATTCATATAGTTGGACTCTGTTTAGCCATTTTATTACCTTTTTTTTCTGATTTTCTCCTCTAGTGTTTGTTCCTGTGCTTTCCATTTCTTATTTTCTTTTGGAATATTAGAGAATTTTAGTAATCCATTTTAACTTAACTATTGGTGGTTTTGTTATATCTCATATTTGTACTTTGGTGCCTACACTATAGATTACAGTACATATACCTAACATTGCATAATCTAGTTTGCGATAATACAAGGCGTAAACAAAGGATATAGAGAATATTTAAATTTTTAAATACCTCATTACAGTAAAAGACAGAATGCCAAGAATGATGGGATATGTATGTTTGAAGTGAGGGAGAGTATTTTGTGAGGAACCAGTGGCAATGTGTCTTTTACTGTAATAAAATTTGTAATTTAAACATTCACTATATTTTGTGATCACTCATACTGATCAAATGTTAAGAGCAATTTCTGTCAAATAAAAACATTACGGTGTGTTCTCATCCACTTTAATTATGGGATTTGGCACAGTGTGACTTCTGGCTTCACAAATTCAAAATGACCATCAAAGGCAAATGTTTTGAATCAACTTAGGCACCAAGGCAGCCTCTATAGTGCAAGTAAAGACACAAAAAGACTTCTAGAATGGCTTCAGAAACTAGCAAGAAGTATGGGATAAGTGTGTTCAAAGTGATGGGCCATATTTTGAGGGAGACTACTGGCAATGTGTCTTTTACTGTAATACATTGTTTAAAATTTAAATGTTCACTGTATTTTTTAAACACACCTAATAATTATTTAGCCCTTTAAATATGGCGGGTTTTTTTACTGTTTTTGAGCTCCATAATTTCTTATAAGAATTCGCAAAGCTGGACATTGTGGTATATGCCTGTAGTCTCAGCACTCAAGAGCATGAGGCATAATCATCAGTTCAGTGCCAGTTTGAACTACCTAGTGAGACCTTATCTCAAAAAACAAAGAAATATCACAGTTATTTGATTGTTTATTTATATGTATTGTGTAATTTTAAAAAGCTGTTGTCAACATTTAAAAAAATATTCAGTTTTGAGTACTTTGGTTATCATATGTCTGTCCACAGTTTTCTTTGTGTTTTTCATGCTTGGGGTTTCCTGAGCTTCTGAAGCTATAAACATGCCTTTCACCTCATCTGAGTTGCATTCAATCATTGTATCTTTAAATGCATTTTATATACTCATTTCCTTCTCTTTATGTGATTCCAATGACATGAAAATTAGAACTTGGGATGCTCCACAGGTATTTGAGCATTTTTTAATTATTTTCAATATTTTCCTTTCTATTCTTACTAAATAATTTCTACTAATCTATCTTAAAATTCACTGACTCTTTTTCACTGCCATTTCCATTTTACTATTAAGCCCATCTAGTGGTTTTTAAAAATTTTATATTATATATATTTAAATTCTAAAATTTACATTTGGTTCATTTTCTGTTGAAACTATATTCTTCCATTAATTTAACGTGTGTTTAGTTTTACCATACTGTATGTAGTATAATTATAATAGCTGTGTATTAGTTTTTAAATGCTGCATAACAAATTGCACATGCTCAGCCACTTAAAACAATACATATTTATTGTCTCCCAGTTTCCATGGGTCAGGAATCTGGGCATGGCCTTGCTGCATTCTCACCTAAAGCTCAGAGTTCTTTTCCAACCTTACTTGATTGCTAGCAGAATTTAGTTCTTTGCAGCTAAAGGACTGTGGTTCTCTGCTACAGAAGCTGCCTGCAGTTCCCTGCCACATGGGCCTCTCTGCTGGCAGTTCAGATCATAGCAGCTGGCTTGTTGAAGGTCAGCAAAAAATCTGTCTGCTAAAACAGACTTTTTTGGTAAGGGTTTGTTTTAAAATAATTCATAATATTTCTATTATTTCAGTATTTTCTGAAATTGGTAGATATTTGTATGTATTTATCACATACAACATAATGTTTTGGAGAGTATTTTGTAACATAATCACTGGAATGACATCCTGTTACTTTTGCCACACAATGTAACCTAATTTAACAGATTAACATCCCATTATTTTTGCCATAGTCTATTGGTTAAAATCAAGTCAGGTCCTGCCTGAACTCCAGGGGAGAGATTACACAAAGCTGTGGATACCAGAAGGCAAGAAATCATTGGTAAGTCATTTTATGGTCTATTTGCCACAAGCTTCTTTCAAGTGTTTTTCTGATAATTCCAAAATTTGGGTATATAGGGTGTTGAATGTGCTGACTGCCTTTTCTTTGGAGAATTGGTTACAACTTTCTGGTTCTTTATATGTTGGATAATTTTGGGCATTGTAAATGTTACCTTCTATAAACTGTGAGTCATATTATAATTCTCTAGAGAGCTTTTTTGGAAGTCCATCAATGATAGGTTCAGATCACAAGCTCTGTCTTCCTTTCTATGGTTATGAGTTCTCCTTTCAGTTCAGTTTTCCAAGATGTTATTTTGCTATTTCCTTTATATTCATTGCATATTTCTTTCAGGTGTTTGAGTGTTGGATGACAGTTTAAGTCTTAGTTCATTTCTCCAAGTTTTTGGTATGATCCTTTGGGTCTGTCCTGCCCATAAACAGCTTAGAACTTAATATAAGAGTTGTGTGGAATACACAGAACTAGGATAACCCATTGTCTAGTTCTCTTATAAGTCATAAGTTCAAGTCTGAGGCTATAGAGTCCCCTTACCTGGTTCCTTTGGCTAGGACGACAGGTTGACCCTTGGAATTTAATTTGCTTTACACAGCCTTTATTCCCAAACAATTCTAAACTAAGAGCTTAATCTGTCTACAAGCTGCTAGAGAAGATATAAAACAAAACAAAACAAAATGAGATTGCCCACATACTCTTTAGCTCATAGAGATTACTTTTTAAAATTACTCTGGCCAATGACACAGGGTTTCTATGAGAATTTTTACAAATCATGGCAATCACACCACTGTTCATCTATGTAGCTCTGCACCTGAGATCTACCGTCAGGGAAAATCTGGAAGAGAATAAAAACACAGGACACTCACCTTGATGCAAGACTCCTCTATGTGTGTGTGTTGATGGTTATAATGGTTGTGGTGGTGGTGGTGGTACTGAGGATAGATCGAATCTAGGGATGTTACACTGAGCTACATCCCTGGTCCTTTTAATTTTATTTTTCCATATTAATTTTTTACTCATGATTTCACTGATCTCTGTCCAACTCTATTATTTCTTTTCCTTTGCATGGTTTGGGTTTAGTTTGTACTTTTTCTGTTATGTCAAGGTAGAGGTTTATTGGTTTGAGATTCCTCTTTTTTAATGTAGACATTTATAAATGTAAATTTTTCTCTAAGCATTATTTTAGCTGTATCCCATAATTTTTGATATGTCATGCCATCATTTGTATTTGTTTCAAAATATTTTCTAGTGTCCATTGTGATTTGTTCATTGGTTCATTGGTTCACTGATCCATTGGTTATTTAAGAGTATTCTCTTTAATGTCTATAGGTTTGAATTTTCCAAATTTATTTTCATTATTGATTGTTAATTTCATTCTTTTGTGGTTAGAATACATACTTTGTATGGTTTCTGTGCCTTTAAATTTATTGAGGTGTGTTTCATGGTATAGCTGATGGTATAACCTGGAGACTGCTCAATGTGTGCTTGAGAGGAATATATATTCTGGTGTTCTGGTGTGGTATGCTATATTGATGTCTGTTAGGTCTGTATCATTTATAGTTTTATTCAAATATTTAGTCTTCTGAATACTTGTTTTATTCATTATCAAAAATGAAGTAATAGATTTCCAGCTGTTACTCTTGAAATGTATATTTATTATAATTCTTTAGATTTTGCATCATGTATGTTAGAGTCTCTTGTACATACATGCCTTATAATCGGTATATCTCCTTGATGGAGTAATCCTTCTATCATTATATAATTTTTATCATTATATAGTGTCCCTCTCAATCTGAGTAAATTTTTTTTTTTGTTTTAAAGTCTGTAGTGTTTGACATTAATGATGTCACTCAAACTTTGTTATGGTTGCTAAAGTCTATATGATACATCTTTTTTCTTTTTTTTAACTTTCAACCAATTTGTGGTTTTGAATCTAAAGTTGGAGTCATATAGACTGCATAGATAAATTTTATTTTTTAATTGTATTTATTTATTTATTTTTGACTTTTGGAGACAAGGTCTTGCTATATAGTTCAAGATGGCCTTGAACTCACAGTGTTAGCCAAGGCTGGCCTCAAACTCAGACAATCCTCCTGCCTCAGCCTCTGGGATTACAACAATGCACCACCACTTCTACTAGTTGAATTTTATTTTTAACTATAGTCTGACTATCTTCTTTTGCATTATTTGGTCCAATCATATTTCCTATTACTGATATATTGAATTTACATCAGCTACTTTATTTTGGTTTAATATATGCCTTTTGTTTTTGTTCCTCTCTTTGTCCTTCTGCTTTCTTTTGAACTTTTAAATAAGTATTTTCCAGTGTAATATTTTTATTTCTTTTATAATTTTATAACTGTATATATTTAACATTCTTTTGTATTGGTTGCTTTAGGGTTTACTACTGCATATACATCTTAATTTGTTGTAATTTATTTCACATTATTATTAGCGTAATTTCAGTGCAATGTGGAAACTACTACCAGATACCTCTATTGTATACTATTATTAAACAAATTACATTTATATATCACAAATGTAGCAATAAATTATTATGTATTACATTATATGACATGTATTTTAAGCAAGACAAGAAGATAAAGGGGGAGAACAAGTACGTATTTATATAGATTATTGTATTAATCTTCCTATTGCCATTTATGGTTGTTTTCATTTCCTCTTATATATTGATCACTTAGTGTCATTTCCTTACCTCACTCATTATAGCTTGTTCTTACCCACTTCCCTGGTGCTGCTGTTAAATTTACATATCTACATATTCCCAATCATTCACCAAAATGTATGGGCTCCTTTAATTTTGTTAGCAGTGAGAAAATAAACCTAAGTGGCCAGCAATAGAATGATTTTTCAAAACCACATTCTCCTTACCCTTAATCTCTTCTAGGTTAGTGTGAAGGGCAACATATTCCTGCAGTTCTGTCCTACTTGAGACCTACTGATATAGTTTACATTTTTATTTTTTTATTGATTGTGGTGCTAGAGATTAAACTCAGAGCCTTGCACATGGTAGGCAAGTGCTCTACTTTGGGCTACATCTCCAGCTCACATGCCCTTTTTAAATTATAATTATTAGTATATTAGGTGTAAAAATTAAATATGACATTTTATATACTTGCATATAAAGTAATTTGATTGTATCTACCCTCCCTATCTCTTAACTTCCTTCCCCCTCTCCCTCCCCTGATCTAATTGTTCCTTAATAGGCCTCCTTTTACTATCATGCCACAGTTCCTCAGATTAGATAAGAAAGCCTAGAGATAGAAGAAGTTAGGCAGATAGGGCACAAGTCCTAAAGAGTCAACCAGAAGTAAACTAAAAGTTCAGGAATAAGTGAGTTAACATACCAAAAGGCCTGAATAATTAGCTTAAGCAAACTTGACTATTAGGGCCTAATGGAGTACATGGGACAGAAGAAGAACAAGTTCCCAAAGAAATGGGAGAAGCCCTGGAGGAAGTGAAATGCTAATAAAACAGCTAGCTTTCTGCTTGTTATTTGCTACCTGCAGCCAGGAATATCTTTTCTTTCTGTCACTTTTACTGGTACCAAAAATTGTATAAAAACCCCTGAGCTTGAACTTCCACAGTGTCTACATTGTGGAACCACTCCCCTGACAAATGGAGAGCTTTTATTTTTATTCTTTCTAATAAAGATGCATCTGGCCATTCCCCACCACTTGCTGCTTTCTGTTTTGTCCACTTCAAGCTTCCTTGCCCCCAAACAAGGACCCAGAACATTGGACAGGAGGGAGCTAGTTACAATATGAGAGAAAAAAATATGGTACTTGTATTTCTGAGACTGGCTTATTTTGCTTGACATGATGATCTTCAGTTCCATCCATTTTTATTCAAATGACATGATTTTGTTCTTTATGGATGAATAAGACTCCATTGTGTGTGTGTGTGTGTACACACACACACACACATTGCACTTTATCTGTTCTTCCATTGATGGGAATCTAGACTGTGTTAATAACTTGATGAATAATTCTGTGATAAATGTGGTTATGCAGATATCACCCCCTTCTTAAGTACACACTACAAAATCTCTCATTTTCCACTCCAGGTTTAAACTTTCTCATACTCTCTTCTCAATCAGGTCACTTCCCTAGGAGAGAATTATGGAGTACTCTGTTCTTATGGCCTTTCTGTCCCCCTGCTGGGTTAAGGGTATTTGAGAGCCAGTAACCTTAGTCAAGTATGCCTTGAGCAGCTTCTGACTGGTAGAGGAAAGGGGGTCTCAGACCTTTCAGTTGCACCTATCTGAATTAGAGCTTCTCAAACAGAAGTTTGGGGGTAGGTGACAAATGTTGGCATTCTGCCCTGTACCAAATACACAGTATTCCTAGTCTGGAAACTGGAGGAAAAGGGAGCTCTGTGTTCTTGACTTTAATTTCTGTCACACTAGATTGGCAAAATGGGAGTGGGGAACAGGGGAGTGTCTTAAATGCTGCAGATTGATATTACTCTTAACAAAGTTTAGTAAACATTTCTCAAATAAATGTTTCTTCATTTGCTGTGTCCCTCAGGACAGTTTCTGAAAACTTGTAATGATTTTTGCTTCATAATCATTTTTACTAACTTTGGTTATTTAACTGGATTGAGAGTTGGCCCAGCACCTCATGCCACTATCCTAGAAGTCATTCCTCCTACTCTTTTCTGATGATTCTTTTCTCCAGCTTTCAGTAGCTCCCTGTCATGCCCCTGTCATGCTTATTTATGCAGATTAAGGATAATCATGTAAAATCTCACAGGGACTGCTCTGCAGATCTCTGGTGCTCCTGCTCTCTCCACAGCTTCCTTGTCTTCTGTACTCTCTTTTACAGGTTTAAGCCACATTTGGCCTATCTGAACTTCACTGTATGTCTTAGACTCATTGAAACCGCTAGGCTCTATTTGTGTTCCTTCTCCTTGTGTATGGCTGGAAATTTCCTCCATACCATAAAGGTAAGGCCCTAATTACGCCTGCCTTGTTTGTAGCTCTTTTCTCGGAGATTACTGTCTCTGGCTAATTATTGTATAATATCTGAAAAAAATGCCCCCCCCCAATTTCTGGTTGTTTAAGGGAAGAGGAAAAATCTGTTCCTTTTTGCTATGTCTTGGCTAGAAATGAGATTCCCAGTCCATTTTCTATACAGGAAATAATATAACGCCAAACCTGCTAGATGTCAAGATACACCAAGTCCAAGTTCCCCGAAATTGAAGAATGAATTTTAAGGAACAGAGCTTAAGAGTTGGAAAAATTTATTAAGAGAGACAGCTCCTGAGAGACAGGAGGGGACCCAAAATGGGTTGCCATGGACCCCACTTCACAGAAGTTTCATAGAGCAAAATCATGAGGTGGGTACAAAAATCAAGAGATGAGTACAATGTGGGTCAAAACTATGACCAACCAATAAGATTACAAGTATAGCCGCTTAGGTAATATTGATCCAGTTAGAAAGCAGGTCTCCTAGCAAGTGTACACAGAAAGAACAAAGACCCTTTTAAGAAGGGATGAATCAGGAGGTTCTGGTCATCCACCTGGGTGACTGATGTCTATCTAGACTTTATTGGACCAGGTGATACCAATTATCTTAAACCTTTGGGAGGTATGTAGGCCTGGTCACTCCATGTTTACCTTGAAGCCTGGCCTTCAATAAATGCGCCTCCATCCCAGTTTTAATGTGTTCCATCCTCTGCACTGACTCGCTCAAGGGCCTAGCCCTATTTGACTGCCTACAATTTTTCTACCTAACTTGGCTGTCTATAATACAGTGTTTTCCTTTTAATTCCTGATTAGAGCTGAGACTGTAGGTTTGAATTTTGGATCTCTAGTGGCTAAAGCAAATCATCTCAGATTTGTGTGCCTCATAATTCTCCTCTACAAAATGGAGATAATAAGCATACTTCTCTTATGGTTTATATATAGATGGTCTCCCAAAGCCTCATGTGCTCCTAGTTGGGGCTTTTGGCAGGTGACTGGATCATGGGTGTGTGATACTCATCACTCAATTAGTCCACTGATGGGTTTATAGCTGGGTGTGATGTTGGGAGGTGAAACCTGCTGGGAAGAGATGGGTCACTGTGGGCATGGCCAAAGGGGTTTGTAACCCTCCTGATCCCTTAATCTTTCTTGCTTCCTGCTTGACTTGCCATAAACTGTTTCTTCACTGCCCTGTCTTAGAACCAGCCAGCAATGGACTGAATCCTCCACATACTGTGAGACAAAATAAACCTCCCCTCCTTTACCTTGTGGCTGTCAGGTATTTTGTCCTAGCAATAAGGAAGTAACTAAAACAATTTCCCTTTTAGTATTGTTGTTAGAATTCAATGAGGTAATGTTTGTTATGTGTTTATAATAGGATATGACTGATAGGAAACTGAAATAAGTTTTTGTCACTACTACCACCATCACCACTGACACCACTATTAACACTTCTACTAATGTTACTCTTTTCATTTCTGATATATCATTGAGAAAATTGGCCAAGGCATTCTTTAATGGTATGTGTATTGAAAGGGACCATACCATAACATCTAGTAGTCCTATTAAATATTCAACATCGTATAGTTGGGTTTTGTACATATGAACTCTAATTCATTCGTATTAATGTTCAAACTTAAGATAGACTTTTAGACATGGAAGAGATCACCTATATCAATTCACTTATTTTGTACATGAGCAAAGTTAGGTTCATGAACCTGATTCCCATGGCTAAGATTATATAACAAGTCTATTCTTGACTTCTGTTCATTGTTCTTGGTGTCATAACATGGCACCACTTAAATTTTCTATACATAATAACCCCTCCACCACCATCCAAGTGAAAATTTTACTTGTAATTCTGTAAAATCATGTCCTCTTAAAAATTGACGTAAAAACAGAAATACTGTTAAATTCCTCAAAAAATTGTTGGGATAGTTCAATTTAGGTAGGTGGATATGTCCAATATTCAGGCATTAACAGAATATCCATGGCCTGTTTCTATTTCATAAAGCTCTAGAAATAGTTAAGGTGGCTAATTTTGGAAATGTTTTACATTTCCATCTGGTCTGAATCAATGAACTTAAACTTCATGTTAACATGAGATGAAGACATTTTATGAGATACTAGATTTAGAGACTGTTATAGAGTATTTACAGAATCATTGGAGTTATAAGAGAAATTTAATTACTTATTTGGATGCTGGTGATGTGGCATGAGTAAGGTCTGATGAAGAAAATAAGTGGATGGCTCATCTGGACTTGGAGCCCTGCTTTGAGCCCTCAACCCTTCCCTATATAATGTTGGTTATAGGGAAAAGTGTATTGGTGCTTTCCTGTAATACTCCTCGGGTGATATAATTGGCAATCTAGCATTAAACATTTATGTGCCAGGCATTGTGCTAAACCCTCCATATACATTATTAAATCTTCACACAAAAATTTTGAGGTAGGTATTATATTCCAGTTTTTTAGGGAAGGAAACAGGTACAAAAAGGTGAGGTATCTTGTCCAAAATTCCATAGCAAACCAGGGAAAGAATTGGAATTCTGACCCTGGGTTTTTGACCCTGAAGCCTTGTGTTTTCCAGAAATTAGTACTGAGAAGCAATACTATAATTGGAATAAGTACTGAGATCTTTGGTTATAGTACTGTTACATAATGCATATACAGCTCTAGTGCACAAATGCTTATAGGCAGTTTTTTAATGTGTATGTGTGATACTAGGGATTGAACCCAGGGCTTTTACAGTGAGCTACATTCATAGCCCATGTATTTATCCATTCATTTATTTAAAGACAGGGACTTCCTAAGTTATTCGGGCTAGGCTCCAGTTTACAATCCTCCTGTCTCAGCCTACCAGAATGCTGGGATTATAGGCATGCACCATCACATCCAGTGTTTTATAAAGGAACTACAAGTGTGTTTTTGTGTTGATTAACAAGGAGATCAAGTAATTAAAGGTTGCGCATTAGATAAGACTGGTGATAGAATGCAAGAAGCTAGAGGAGTATTATAGGCTAACCTGGGGAATGATATCATTCCCCATTGTCTTTACCACCCAGCAAATGGTCTTCTAGAAAGAGATGTCTCACTTAAATGTGAAGACACTGTGATGTTTAGAAGGGTTTTGGGGGGGTAAGATAGTGCTGCTAGGTGCTTATATTCCTCTTGTCTGATGATTTTAATGGTGTTTTAAAGTAAGTGGTACATCCCCATTTTAAGATAAAGAATATGACGAGCACAGCAATCATCCCCCAGGTTGGCCTACTCTACAGCCATTGTCTTTCCTCTTTCTCTTCCCCCTCATTCTGTACCTCCCCCTAAATGGGATATAGGTAGTGCCATTCTTGCTACTAGCTCCTCTTTCTCCTTTGATTTCAGGATTACTTTTCAGTGCATAGAAAGAAGATGAATTTTTTTCATCACTTAAGATTTTTCCATTGGAGAACTACATGGGGTTCTTTGAATCACATTTAATTTACCTGGAGTCAGTGAAGGCAGGAATGGGGATCTTTGAGCAGTTTTCAGATACTAAGTAAAATGTGTAGTTCCTATGCTTTACCTTGGAATTTCATCAACTCGCGATAACACTTATTTCATTCTGATCACAGATTCTGACAGGTAGCTATTCTGACAGGTATATATTTAATTGCTAAAATCTAAGAAATGATTAATTTATAAATCCCATTTGTCTAGGAGATTCAATTTTCAAAAATAAAGTCCTTTTGGGACAAAAAAGAACAACCCTTTAGTAAAAAGACAGTTCTTGTAGTAAATGTTATTTGAGATTGGTGATCTTTCCAGCTAATGATTCTGCCTCCTGCCTTTCAGTAACTAAACTTTAATCACAGCTATCACAAAGGACAAAATAAATAAATGGCTTTGACCTCAAATTTTTTTCTTTGACTTTTCTGTTCTCTGGGCATTAAAAGTCTTTTCTTTGCTCATTAAGAAAGAATAGACCCTACAAATAAAATACTAAAAGCTTCACTAATGGAGGTGCCTTATCTCATCAGTGTTCTAAAATATAGAGTGCTCCAGAAACATTCAGTCATTAAAACTAAAACAAAAACTCCCCTCCTCTTTCTATCCCTTTTCCTCTCCGTCCCTTTCCTAGCTTCCACCTTTCCTACTCCCTCCCCTTCTGTATCCCTTATTTTCTCTCATTCTCTTCTTATTTTTTTTGTTTCCTTGTTTTCTCCCTCAGTATCTGTCTTTCTCTTATTTCTCCATTCTTTGCATTGTAGCTACCTTTCCTTTGTGTGAGCACTAAGAAATAGTCATGCTTGCTTCAGGTTGCCATGGAAATATTGCAAGTAGGCCATTAAAAGAAACCGGCCTGCTCTGTTGGTGAAATCACACCCAGATCTTCTAAGGATGATAATTTAGGGAAGGTTTCTACATAGAATTTAGGGCTCAGAACTCTGAAGTCGAGGTCCTCTCCCAACCCCAACTTCGCCTCTAAATATAGTTTTCTTAGAGACTTGGGTGTGATTTTATGAAGAGAATAGGTAGGTTTCTTTAGACTTTTATTATTATCGGATTTTTCCCCCAACAGAACAATGATTTACAGTATGCTCATTTTCTGAGAAGGGGAGGTTACAAATTGAAAATTTGCACATATAAAATCTGGCTTGAAGTGGAAGCTAAAGTATTTCCCAGTGCATAGAGAGAGGTCTTGACTCCTGCAAAGCCATGCAGATAGGAAAAGATACAGGTTTTCTTTAATGAAAAGTTCCTCTTCCCCAAGCCCCAGCACCAGAATCAAAAACATTTAAAGAAAGGTGCCAACCACTGAATGGTGGGAAGGGAACTAGGCCATATTTTTCTGGCCTTTAGGAATGGAACAAAACAAACACTTGGTACTGCTGTAGCCTAGTGGGAAGAACTTAATACCCAGAACAGAACTGAAAGTAGCAACCTTAGGAAAGCCAGTGCTCCAGTAGGTGGTCTAACACTCTTGTAGAGGGTACCTCCATGTACTAGGATGAGTAGCTGCTTTCTCCCTCCTACAAATAGGCTCTAAGGTATCATCATTGGAGATACAGGTATGAACAAATATACTCACTGCCCTCCCACAGTTTCTAGTCCTAGTCCTACTTGGGGAGGCAGGTAACAAACGTCAAAAATAGCTTTAAAAGTATCCAGAAGTAATAAATATAAAGAAGGAAATAAATAGGGTAGCAGACAAAAATAATAGGGATGGAAAGGATACTTAGATTCATTAAAAGTCATTTTTGAGGGGATGACATTTAAATTGAGATTTAGAGCTTGGCCTGGTGGCACATGCTTATAATCCCAGCACTCTGGGAGGCTGAGGCAGGAGGATCACAAGTTCAAGCCCAGTCCTAGCAACTTAGTAAAACTTTGTCTCAAAAATAGTAAAATAAGCCAGATGTGGTGGTGCACACCTGTAATCCCAGCACTCAGGAAGCTGAGGCAGGAGGATCGCTGTAAGTTCGAGACCAGCCTAAGTTACATAGTGAGTTGAAGACCAGTCTGAACTACATAGTGAAACCCTGTCTCAAAAACAAACAAAAAATAGTAAAATAATTAATAATAAATAATAGTAAAATAAATAATAAAAATATTTCTCAGATTATAGTTCCATTATGTGTCACATGACTGTATTGAAATTTAAATCAAAAAAAAATTTGGCCTCTGTGGAGTCTACTAGTTAATTAGAATTTTTTCTCCAGACCACTGTTTGTTCAATATTAGTTTTGAAAATCTTTCTAAAACAAATCACATCTTCTCATGTCTTGTTAATGCTTGAGATTTTTTTTTTAAATTATTTGGAAAAATGTTTAAGTGCTTTTCAGTTTTGCTTTGGTTGAGTTCTATTATATTCGAATATTATTTTAGTTTTTTCCCCTTGCATTGCTTTTCTTTCAATAATTTTAATTTTTGTATATGTGTATGTTTAGTGAATGATAATAAAGTTATACACTATTAAAAAAATAAGCTGAGGCTTACAGAGTATGATCTATCCACACAAGGGGAAAAACACTGTTTCTGCCAGAGAAAAAGGTAAATTCAAAAGCTTTGAGATGAAGAAGAGTTTAACTTTGCTTAGCACCCAGGAGTATGTATTGTATGAGACAATGGCACAGGCCAAATCGTGTAGAGTAGGATTTATAGGCCATGGTAGGGAATGTGGATTTTATTCTGAATACAGTGGGAAGCGCTTGGAAGATTTTAAACTGGAGTTTACTTGATCAGATTGTGCTTTAATAAGATTACTGTCTGCACTGTGTACAAATGGAAAGAGGTCAAGAATGGAAGGAGAGAGATAAGTTAGGAGGCCAATGCTTTTGTTCAAAGATTAGATTATGCCTTAGATTCAAATGGTAGTAAAGGAAATGTTGAAAAGTGAAAGGATTTATGTTATAATTTTATGATAGTGTTAAAAGAGCTTGTTGATGGGTTGAATGTGGGGGTACAACAAAGGAAAGGATGAAGATTATCTTCCCTTTTTATCTGTATCTTCCCTTTTTAAACTGGATAGTTTAAAATGTAACTCAAAATGGATTATCAGGAAAGACAATGATTTGGAAAGGAAGCCCCAGTGAGACTGGCAGAGCCCTAAAATTGAAAGGCAATTCAGCAGCTGTCCTGCTGGCTAGGGAGGCAAGTGCAGGAGGAGAGAAGTAGCCCCTCAAAAGATACTGAAGCCACTTAGCTCACTCCTGTGGTTGGGTTAGCAGTTAGCTAATGCACAAGAAATTCTGCCTGAATCAGGAGAGAATGGAGAAACCTGGCGTTCCAGGAATGGGTTAGGGGAGGTTTAGATGTTCTTGTTGCCTTTATTGTGATATAGATTAATTCAATTTTTCTCTGGGGCTCTTGGGATCCAAAGAAACACCTGTTAAATCTGTAGTTAGAAATAAAATCCAAAATATTATTTGCACTGTATAGTTCCTGCCTATACCTCAGAGGTAAGCAAAATCTTATTACTAAAGACTATGCTAAAAAGGTCTGTTTGTGTGATATATCTATGTATCTTGTAAATAAAGTGAGGATATGTACTTCTAATTGCTTTTAAAGAATTATAACATCAATACTGTACTTTTTAATAAAAGGAAAACCAGGGATCTTTAGGATAATAATTAAAATAGCAACCATCATTTGACTATCTCCTTTGTAGCACAGTAGCACAGTAGTTGCTAAATGTACGTGCTTTTGAGATGCCTGGGTTCTAATCTCTGCTCCACAACATATGTATTTTTAACTTATCAAATGAGAATATTAGAACCTCCCTCATAAGGTTGTTTTGATAATGAAATGCATTGATATTTATAAAGTAATTAAAACAGTATCCCTGTTAGTGTTTTTAATGAAATAAACGAGTGTTTGGATAGGAGACTATGTTAGTCAGCTTTCTGTCACTGCAAAAAAATACCTGAGATTAACAATATAAAATGGGGAAAGATTTATTTTAGATTGTGGTTTCAGAGGTTTTAGTCCCTGGTAACTTGGTTCCATGGCTTTGGCCCTATGGTGAGGCAGAGTATCATGGCAAAGCAAAGCTGATCATTTCATGGCAGCCCAAAAGCAGAGACAAAGGAAAGGGCAAGGATCCTAGCATCTCCTTCAAGGACCTGTTCCAAATGACCTATCTCCTCCTACTAGGCTGTACTTCCTTTCACTAGCAAAACCAGCTGGGAACCAAGCCTTCAACTCATGCGCCTTTGGGGGACATTCCTGATCTAAACTGCGACAGTAGCTTATTAAAGAAATGTAAGACTGCAGAATACAGTATGAGGTCGTTGGGTAGAGTAGGTAGAAAAGCAAAAGCAGTTGGCTGGGAGTTGAGATACAGGTTTAGAGTAAGTATAAAGCAATGGGCATAGTGGCACATGCCTGGAATCCCAGCACTGGGGGAGGTTGAGGCAGGAGGATTGTCAGAGTTTGAGGCCAGCATGGGCTACATAGTGGGTACAAGACCAGCCTGAGCTGCATAAAGAGACCCTGTCTCCATAAAACAAAGCAAAACAAAAGGCAGAGTAGCCATAAAAGTCTCAGAAGAGGTCAGGGACAAGTGAAGAATCCCTAAATTCTCCCAGAACTATACTGGATACAAATAATATACATACTCCATCCATTTCTACAAGGTTCAGTAGGATATTAATCCCTGAAGCGCACTGTTTTTCGAAAGCTAAATATGTGTCCCAATGTATCCTTATTAAAACTGTTTCTCTCATTGAGCTTGATTATTTTTTATTTCAAGGGGAAGAAAAAACAGTGGAGAACCATCAATTCTGTCAGAAAAATGAAGTTTAAAAAGCTTTTCTTTTATAGTTTATCTTTCTCCTGAATAAATTACTTTAGACATTTTATTAAACACATAGTATGTATTTTTTCCTTTTAACCAAGATATTTCCTCCTCCTCCTCCTCCTCCTCCTCCTCCTTCTCTCTCTCTCTCTCTCTCTCTCTCTCTCTCTCTCTCTCTCTCTCTCTCTCTCTCTCTCTCTCTCATTTTGTGTCACATTGGATTACAGGTGTGTGCCTCCATGCCCAGCCTACTTCACATTTGTTTAACCAAGTTAATTGCAAGGTTGAACATTAGTTGAAATCTCTACTTTACATAATATTGGTTGTGTGATCCTGAGTGCTTAAAATTAAATCATCTTAGCTTACCCCCTCTTTCTGTCTCATTTTGTCCCAGGTATTTTCATTCAAAGGATATATAATTACATTCTTTATACATTAGAGGAAACATAAAGCGATGCTTTATGAGCATCAAGTGGAAGAAGTCAGTATCTATGAATGGGTCAAGTTAGTAATTATAAGCAGCACATTTATCTTACTACATCTGTGGAGTACAGAAGAATCGAGGCCCTTTTTAGAGTTACAGCGCTGGATGGGTTTGGAGAGGACTCATCCATCTTTCTCCCTCTAGGCTCAACTCTACCTAAACCTTTCTAGAAAGATGAATAACTTATTTTTAAAGGGCCTTTAGGAATTAAATTTCATAACCTCCTTCTAAGTCATTTCTGTGTTTGAGACTTTAACTGTTGGGACATTTTTCCTTTTATTCAAGTAAAATTTCATTACAAAAACAAAGATATTTCTATCCTGTCTTGGATGCTTTATAGTTATGGTGCTTTGTTACACTGACTATAATGGACTACGATACTGCAAATAAACCTATTCAGTTTTTGTGGCCTCAATTTGTATGAGATAGTTTATAGTATAAATGTAGTGTTTTATGTCTTTCATAAAGGAAAGAAGAGGACAAAACTGGAAAGAGTAGTGAGAGGTTTGCTCTTGTAACCTTTGCTCTTTAGTGTTAGGTTGAGATCATTTGCTGATTTACCTCTGACAGTGTGAGGTGAGCTCTCTTGGTTTCTAGTGCCATGGGTTTGGAATGTGATGTCTACCAATACTGTAATTATAAAAATTTCTAATCAAACCAAAGAAACAGAGGGTTGGTTGAGGGGTTATCAATTAGTGATGGACTCTTACCTGTATTTAATATCAGTTCTTTATCTTAGTCTTAGTAAATGCTATTGGACTAAGAAGAATCTAGTAAAGATATATCTCTTTAGCAAGTAAAGGGAACATTGTAAATAATTTAGTAGCTAAAATAGGTGCTGCCCCACCATGGCTGATCAAGTTTGATAGCTCACAGTTTACATTTGGGATTTTTTGTTTGTTTGGTTGGTTTTTTGAGACAGGGTCTCACTATGTAGTCTAGGCTGGCCTTGAACTCACTGTATATACCAGGCTGACCTGGAGCTCACAACAATCCTCCTACCTCAGCCTTCCTAGTGCTGGTATTACAGGTGAGTGCCACCATGCCCAACCTAGTTCACTTTTGTTTAACCAAGTTAATTGCAAAGTTGAACATTAGTTGAAATCGCTCCTATATATAATACTGATTGTGTGATCCTGAGTGCTTAAAATTAAATTACCTTAGCTCAATGTATTTCTTTTAGGAGGTGAAAGAGTATCATCTGATACACATTTAAGACTTAATATAGTCCATTATCTCTTTCTTTCCCCCCCTCCCATTAAGTTTATTGGTACATTTGAGGTAAAAAATAAAGTTACATACATCATTGGGATCTTGAACCATTACATGAGTAACTTGGTTCTTATTTTTTCCCCTTCCCCTGCCCTCCCTTCACCCCCTCCAGCCTTCCCTATTTGCAAAGACTTTGCTTCCATTTTTTTCCTTTTCTCATATTTTTTCTTTTCCCTTTTTTCCTTTCCCCTACCCCTCCCACTTCCCTTGCTCCTTTAGACCTTTACTTCCTATTACACAATATCAATTACACATCTTTAAAATTGCAATATCAAGATCTAGGAGACATTACCACACATTTTACAGAATTTAAAAGGATATAGAAAGCATATTACAAAAATCTTTTTTGAAATAAATTTGACAACTTCTAAGAAGTACCTTGGAAGACAAATTAATTAAACTGACTCTGGAGGAAATATAAAATTTGAATAGCACCTATTAAAGAAAATATATTCCTAGCTTGAAAACTTACGTATAGGAAAACGACAGGCTCATATACATTTTAACTGATAAATAATATCAAACATTTAAAGCAGAAAAAAGAAGGAACACTTCTCCCCTCATTTTAGGAAATCAACATTGTGCTAATCCTAAAACTAAAGATAATAAATGAAAAAGGTATGAACATAGATAGAAATTTGTTTAACAAAACAAACTATTAGAAGTCAGATCTGGCAGTATGTAGAAAGTGGTTTTATTGTAGGGATGGCAGTGTTGGTTCACCATTGGAAGATCCACCCCCAGAAGTCATCATTTTAACAGAGGAAAGGAAAAAGCCATGTGATCCTGTCACTAGTTGAAGAAAAAGTATCGGACTAAATTCTACAACTGTTCATGGTAAAAGCAATCAGGAGACTAGAAGTAGAATAGAACCTTCTCAACAGATCAAAGATATGTACTCTGTACTACCAGCAAAAATGCCTTATATGAATGGAGAAGATACTTTCTCCCTAAGGTGGGGAACAAGGGCAGATATGCTTACTCTTCATCTGTCCATTAAACTTTGAAACATAGTCTGGCAATAAAGTGACACAATTAGGATAGGATTGGCAAGGTAGAAGCAAAATCTTTATATGTAGATGAAATGAACATCTACAGAGAAAATACTAAGAAATCTCTAGGAGCCCCTAGAACTTGTACTTGAATTTAGCAGGATTAGAAAACACAAGGTATATATAAAAATTCAGGTCTGTGCATACTTGCTATAAATGAAGAATTGGATATTGAAATTTAAAAGTTATGTAGGAGTACAAAGACCTAGAAAAGGAAAAGGAAAAAGAAAAAAAAAGTGTTGGAAGACGTTTAGTACCTAATTTTAAGACTTCTTCTAAAGCTACAGTAATCAAGGCAGTGTTGGTGTAAGGAAAGACATATAGATCATTGGAATAAAACAGAGAACCTAGAAATAGAACCACACCTACATGGTCCACTGAATTTTGAAAGATTATTTAACATTAATATTTTATAGAATATAAACTCAATTCAAGAGCAGAGGAAAAGATAGTGTTTTCAGCAAATGGCAGTAGAACACCTGGTATCCGTATATAAAAAATTAACCTCAACCCTTTATTTCCATACATAAAAATAACTTGAAAGCATCTATGAACCTAAATATGAAAGATTAAAACAATAAAACTTTAAGAAGAAATTATAAGGGAAAATGTTTATGAATTTAGGGTAGTCAAGAACTTCCTAGGATACAAAAAACATGATGTATAAAAGAAAAAAATTGATAAATGAGATCCATCAAAATTTAGAACTTTAAATGACATTGTTAAAATGAAAAGTAGTCCTTAAACAGACCATATTTACAATGCATATAACCTATGACCAGAATATATAAAGAATTCTTAGAGCTCATTAATAGACAACCCAATGAAAAAGTAGACACCAGAAGACGATAAATAGCCAGTATAGCACAAGGAAAGGTGTGCAACACTAGAATCAGAAAAATACTAATCAGTACAATAACAAGATTGAATTATACACTCATTAGGGAGATGAAGTTAAAAGTTTTAAAAGCCTTGTCATGACTTTTTCTCTTTGTTGGATCCTCCCCCTTTGCATTTAATTTGTCACGCCCAGTGGATTCATTCTGCTGGGCTTCCTGGGGTTGTGATCCTCATTGTCTTTTCCCAGGATACTGTCTGAAATATTTTGGAGTGTTGGTTTGATATTCATGAAGTTCCTAAGGTTCTCTTTATCATGAAAGTATCTTATTTCTCCATCAATTTTGAAAGATAGTTTTGCAGGGTACATCAATCTGGGTTGGAGGCTGTTTTCCTTTAGGGTTTGGAATAGGTCACTCCAAGCTCTTCTTGCTTTGATGGTTTGCATTGAGAAGTCTGCTGTGATTCTGATGGGCTTTCCTTTGTATGTGATTTGTTTCTTTAACTGCTTGTAGAACTTTGTTCTTCTGTTGGGTTTCTGGAATCCTAACTATTATATGCCTATGTGTAGATTTTTTTTGATCAAGGCTGGTTGGAATCCTGTATGCCTCACTTATCTGTCTGTCAAGTTCTTTTCCCCTGCTTGAGAAGTTTTCTGCCATCACTTCTGTGAACAGTTTTTTTATGTCATCTGCACTCTCTCCTGTTTCTTCATTGACTCCAATCAGTCTGTTATTCTTCTTTGCATCGTCTAGCAGCTGCTGGATTGATTTCTTGTGGTCCCTTACAATTTTGACGCAATTTTCCTTTTCCTGGTCACTAATTGCAATCTTATCTTCTATATCTGAAATTCTGTCCTCACATTGGTTCATTCTGCTGCATATACTTTCAGTGGAGTTTTTAATCTCCTGGAAATCTGTTTGCATCTGTTTTATGGATTCCATTTGTTTCCTATATTGCGATTCCATCATGCTTCTCAGATCCTCTATTTTTTTATCTGTGTCCTCTCTAGATTTATTAATCATGTCTTCCACTATGGGCACAATCTTTGCTGTTATGTGAGAAATTATTTCTGATTTCATTTTTTCCAGATCCTCTTTTGTTGCCAGTTCAGGGAGTCCAGGTGGTTGAGTATTAGATTGTTGCATATTGTTTCCCTTTGGGTTTGATGTAGGTGAATTGGAAGTCTGTTTTTGAGGCTTGTATACGTGTCTTCTCATTTCCACAGGGGGAGGGCGGGGGGTGTGCTGCTGGCACCCATGCAGCTCACCTCCTCTGCCCTAGGAGCAGTGGAATGGCAGTGGGGGAGCCTCCTCCTGGGTGCTGGGATTGGCTCCTCAAAATTAAAAATTTTAAAATGGCTGCAGATATAGCTCAGTGGTAAAGTGCCTTGGGGTTCAATCCTCAGTAATCTTTTGAAGAATCTGGGACATCACAACACCATTCATTAAATCTTCCATAGTCTGGCATGGTGTATCCACATTAAATGTCTGGATCCAAGTGAGAAGGCTCTCGCACAGCTCCATCCACTCCACCAACTCTACATTGAACATCTTCCTGCGCTGGGGCCTGAGCACTGTCCTGCCAGCCAGAAACGCCGCCATGCGGCCTTCACCCTCACCCCATCCCCTGCCTCCAGCGCTCAGGAAGCGCGCCAGGCCACGCCTGCTGCCACATCCCACTCTGACTGCCCACACCAGCTCTGGGAGCACGACCCTGGTGAGAGCAAGGCTAGCCTGTGAGCTTCTGCACACAGGACGCACAGCCCTGGCCGCTGCATCTCTGCCACCCATTATCTCTTTCTTTATAACTAAGGAGATATTCTGACTTCATCCCAGCAGATACTATGATAACTGCTTTGCAGCAACAGGTTCATGAGGAAGAAAATATTACATATTATTTCTGCCTGGAGGTATACTCTAAAGCCTTGTGAACAGAAAGCTGAACTTTCATAATGATGCCAATATGGATTTTGTGTCAAGATGGCATTTTAATAATCCATATTTTAGGGCTGGGGATTTAACTCAATGGTGCCACTGCTTGCCGCACAAGCGCAAGGTCCCGATTTCGATTCCTGGAACCAAAAAAAAAAATTCCTTATTTTAATCATCCTGACTTCATTTGACAGCTCTTATTTTCTTTTTTTTGGCACCAGGGATGGAACTCGGGTCCTTGCACTTGCACAGCAGGTGGCACAACCACTGAGCCAAATCGCAGGCCCTCTTGTTTTATTTTCTATTATCCATGAACCTCTGAAATGCCCACTAAGAGGCAGGAGTGATAGACTCTACAGCTGTCCTAATTGCCAGGTGTTGATGGAAGAATATGTTTAACATTGTAAAGATCTACATGTGGACTCAATTTCTACATGGAATACTTTTTTTCAATTCTGAGGATTAAACCCAGGGCCTTGAGCATGCCAGGAAAACACTACCACTGAGCTATACCCCAAGATCCTGAAATATACTATTTATGTGGCTACAGATAAGAATCTATAAGCATCTTTTGACTATGGAGTCATTATTCTCAAGTGATTTTTTTTCATGCCTTTTATCATGTGTCACTTAGATGTAAGGTTTATACTGAAATGTGTACTGAAATGCTCCAATGACATGGATTAGATTATGTTAGAGAAAGAAGATTCAGGATCGAGGAGTTATCTTTTTATGTCCTTAGAAAGAGCCAGATTGACCATCAGACTTTCTAGATTATCCTAGGGTTCTTACTTTTTTCTCTCTTCCCTTTCAATGCCTTCATTTGGACTTTTCCATTCTTGCTTGGCCTTGGGAACCACATGTATATTCAGCAAACATTTTTTGAGTAAATTCTTAAGTGCAAACTTAGACAAGTTTGTTTAACAAAAGTCAAGAAACCAAACAAAAACCACATTTTTTACTTTGCATATGGTTACTTACAAAACAGTTGCTGAGGTTGCATTAGAGATTTAGGATTATATCTGACTGCTGGTTCCACATGACAATTTATATTCTGTCTGATCTGTTTATCCTTGAATGCATTTTTGATCTTTATAGTTACTTCACGTCATTAAATATTTGCATTAATTGAAAGATGAGATTTATTATTTAGTAACTCTGTGTATCTTAAAGTTTTATTCCTGGTTGTTCTAGGGAAAAAAATGACTTTATTTTTTAAGCCAGTACTATGTCCCTGATACAGCAATGCAAGAGATGATGGCTGGGATACATTCAATTCAAAGTGGACCAGTGCCACTTTTCTGTATAGCAGGAGTGAATAGGATCATCTGTAGGTTAGGCAGAAGGAAAATGGCTTTGTATTTTACCTTTATAGAAGCCCTTAAAGGGTATTTAATTTGATACTATTATCTGTAAAAAAAAAAAAACAAAGTAGGCTGAAGCATCTACATTCGGAAGTAAAGCTGACAACACTCCTAAAAGCAAAAAGTGGTAATTTTTTACTTTTAAAAAATCTGGAAGAGGGCCCAAAATAATTCAGAGGAGGAAAATTTATGCCAAAGTAAAGTCACATGAATCAGTAGATAATTCCAGTGAAACCCAGGAAGGGCCACATTAGTTGATAGTCTCTGCAAGTATACACAGTGCTTCACAATAGGTTGATTGCACTAAATAAGGAAGAAAATCCTTTCTCTGGGAAGCTTACAATCTAAAGATAAAGTTTAGTATGGTATGATACTGAATGAGAACAATAAGGGAGCCCCATGGTGGGTGGTCTTCATAGCTGCAATACTTCTAAAATAAGTGCCCTTTAGGAAAGGTGGGGATTGTAAAAGAAGTGGTCTAGGTGTGCAAAGAAGTGGAACCTATTCTTTTGGGTCTGGGTAGTGAGTATATTGAAATTAGAGGTGGACAGTACATGTCTGAACAGAGGCTCAAAATAAAAATAGGTAAAGACATGAGACTGACGTTGGCATTATAGAGCTTGGTGATTTAGAGAACCAGAAAATGCCAGTAGAGGAGATTGGGGGAGGGTGGCAAACAATATGCTATAAGAGGATAGAAGGGAATGGGATTAATATGAGAAAATGGAAAAATAGGAACAAAATCTTTGTAAATAGGGAGGGCTGGAGGGGTTGAAGGGAGGGCTGGGCAAGGGTGAAAAACAAGAACCAAGAGAGACTATGTAAAGGTGCAAATTTCCAATGATGAATGTCATTATATTGTATACCTAAAATGTACCAATGATTAGAATGAATAATCGATAATGTAAAATAGGAATAAAAGGTCCAAAGGGGTAGGGGTAGTGGAAGGCACAGGGGAAAGGAAAGAAGGGAAAGGAAAAATGCCGAAAAATGGAAATAAAGTCTTTGTAAATAGGGAAGGGTGGAGGGCGTGAAGGGAGGGCTAGGAACGGGGAAAAAATAAGAACCAAGATGCATTATGTAAAGGTACAATTCCCAATGAGAAATGTAATTGTGTTGTATACCTACAATGTACCAATAAAAGAATTTAATACAAAAAAAAGAGTGTATTACAGGAAATATTACATCTTTGAAGATGCATATCTAAGGAATTCTGCTTGCAATGGTTTCTTGCTATGGTAAATGACTTCCAAAGCAGAGGAAAGAACCATTCAGTATGGTTGGAGCAATCCTAGAGATTTTGTATGTGAAAAGGTTTTGTAAGTAGCAAAGTAGTACAAATGTACATGATCATCATCATATTTTGCACAGCTGTGACTTCATTTAATTTTTGTTTGGTGTTACATTTTAACACAAAAGGTTAGCAGTAGAACTTTCCATTGTAAAGATATTATCAGGAACAAATTTGATATTATGAGTGCTTCATTTGTTTCCATGTAAGCCCATTAAATATTCTCACAGTAAATGTTCTCACAAAGGGCTCTTTACATTCCTTATAATTGAACTAATGCAGATCTGCACATCAGTGAAGATCCTCATTTTCATCCTCATTCTTGCACCCTCTCTTCATAACCAGCCTGTTTTATACCTATGTTCTTGTGTCATGTATTTTCTTTGGTCTCACAATATTATTTTATACTCTGTCTCATTCTAACAGTGATTTTATTTGCTTTACAGAGAAATATGCAAGAATAGGTTTAACAAACTGACAGAAATAGGTATGAGGGGAAAATAAATGTAAGAAACAAAAGAATCCATGTATACAGCACTGGCGATTTTATGGTTGTACCCAACGTTTGACTCTGAGCTTTAAAGCAGACAGAGGAGCAAAATGTTGGTTAAAAGATTTGCAGGTGTACATAAGCTAAAATGAATCAATTTCTCAAAAGAAGCACAGCTTTTCTTCCTCTGAGAAATTTCTCCCACAAGTTTTTGTAAATGCCACCTTGGTGAGTTTGGATTTTATCCTGAGGGCACTGGAAAGCCAGTGAAAGCTTTTGATCCAGGGAATGATATACACAAACCTGTATTTAGAGAAGGTGGAAGGTGTAGGAAAGCTCAAAGTGGGGGTGTGGTTAGGTGCAGGAGAACCAGCTAGAGATTAGTCTCTAAGAATCTGGGAAAGGAAGTATCAGAGGGAATCACAATGAAAGGAAAGCTAGAAGGTCAGGAAGATATGTATGGCCTCTGCTTAGCCATGAGTAGAAAAGGAACAATCAAGGATGTGTATATGGTTTGGATATAGCTAAAGTGATGGTACCACATTTTTTGAAAATAAAGGAGGAGGAGATGTGTTAAAGTACAAATTTGATTTAAAAAGTGATTTAAAAAAAGCTGAGGTGGCCAGTTGGGTTTCTTATAGTCATATTTTGGACCAATCAGAACAAAGACAATGGAGTGGTACTATTTTTCAGATACTTTACATTGTATGAAATGCTTTTACATACAGTACAGTATCTTATTTTGTTCTCATGACAGTCCTACAAGGGAAGTAGTGGTATCTACATTCTACAGAAAACAATCTGAGACTTAATGATTAACTGATATATGTAAAGCTATTTAACAATTGACACTTTGTTTTCCCCCTCAATGTATCATTCTGTGTCATTGTGGAACTCTTAAGTGTAATATTAGCAAGTGACCAAATCAGCACAAGGCTAGAGTTTTGTCATGGTTATTATTGTAAATTGTTTTTGTTTGGTATGTACAGTTGTTACACTGGTGCTTTTGATGTGAATAAGAATGTTTGTCCCTGTACTGAATGTCTCCAGACCACTATGCTTTTCAAATTTCAGAGCTGCTTTTTATATTTCTTTAATCTCCTCCACTACTGTCATCTGTTACTACTTGATATATCTGTCAACTCCTCTACTCCTAATTATTGTAGTGCCTCTGGACACCAGATGCACTTGCTTAGTACATTTAGACCCCATTTTAAGAGTGAGTATGCATTGAGTTAGAACATAGGGAGTTCTCCACTGAGACTCCTAAACCTAACTCTAATGTTGTATGAGATTTTTATGCATAGAGAATATAAGTCTTATTGTTTGATCATTCTTGGAATATACATTTCTGGCTGTCTTCTAGTGTCCCCCCACCCCCCATCAAACTCAGGACCTTGAGCTTGCCAGTCAGGCACAGAGCCACTGAGCTAAATCCCCAGCTGTATTCTAGGTTCTTGGCTACTTCTCCATAGTTAAAGATGCTGGATAAGTTACCTACAAAGGTGATGTGTTGGTATATGTTTTTAGTGTGTAACCCCTGAATCTTTCTTTTTAAAAACAGATAAATGTTGGTGGTGATAGGGGAATGTAATCATGCTTTACAAATAAGAGGTAGTGAACTTTCAGTGTTTAGCTGGTTAAGGTTTGAAATGATTGCCCAGTCTCCTTTATTCCACAATGATTGTTTCTCTGTCCCCAACTCTGTCCTCTACTCTGCTGGAAGACTTGAATACATTCCCTTTTATCTGCCATAACTCTTCCCTTTTAGAATAGTTATGGAAGCTTCCAACCAGCCTTCCCTGGGTTTGCTTGTGTGTTTTCCCTCTATGAAGAAGTTTTTTTCATAAAATTTTATTGACTATTCACAAGGATAATGTTCCTGTAGAAAACACTGCAATCCTCAGTGTGAATTGTGTGCCTCTAGATGGCTGAAAAAAAACTTTTGTGACAGTTACTACAGCATATGCATAATTCACATATGTGAAGTGTGGACAGCTCAGGCATTATGAACACCCAACCCATGTCCAAATAAATACGGTAATTTTTTTCCAAATTTACTTTTCAAATTAATTTTTCTGGTAATGGACAATTAGTGTCTAAGCATTATATTAATTAAGCCACCTGAATTGGGTAGAAAGGAGAGAAGGTAGAAGAAAGATGATTTTCCTTCATACTCTGTTGAGTATGAAATTAATAAAAGTTGATGTCATTAGAACTCAGCAAGGTCAATTACTAAAATCCTTGGCATTCTAAAATATCCCAGGAAAGATTGTATTTGTCATAGTGACGTGAAGGTGAAGTACTTTTTTTTTGCACAGGTAACTCAAGACAAAATGGCTACTTTTACTGTTAGTTAGAAATACCCACATGTTACCTTGTGCTCAGAAAAATGTGAATGATTTGTATTTTCTGTGGTGTATGAAAAATATAGTTGTGATACTACTATCTTATGGCTTCAAATTGGGCTTTGGAACAAAGTTTCTGGTGTGATGCTCTTAGGAGCCAGTGATTGAAGATAAGATTTGCAAAGATGATTGGTAAGGTTCAATTCCTGATGGCACTGCACGAATTCATTCAAAGTGTAGAAGTATTTTTTAAAATGGGCAGGGCAGTCAGGGCTTGCTGGAATGGAGATCCTACAAGCCCTTTAGCTGTTAATAGTTGTCCTGTTTTGCATGTGACAGTGCTTTCTTTTTTATTTTTTGCATTTGTATCTCTTACAAGAACACAGATTTGGTGAACATTCAAATGTCTCTTATAAGGTGTTTATTGGTAAATGAAAGATGCTTTCTGAAGGGGGCAAGTTGTATACTCTTTAATGATAATCAGGTTTATCAGTTTAAAAATATGGCAGTGCAATTGAAGTGTCCAAATTAAATGCTAAGCTATGAATTATGCCCACAGAATTCTGTGATTGCTCCCTTACATGACCTCAACTTTGGCAGTATAATGAAGGTAAATTTCTCCACATTTAAATAGCCTCACTTACTGACTTAAAAAAATCATCAGTTTGATGTGTTGTGTTCGGTCCTCGCATGAGAGATGCATCGCATGCATTGTGTTTATGAACATCGAGGCCAGCCCTTGATATTTAAGAGACATTATGCAAATTTCATCAGAGCAGTGTGGTTTGGAGTTCTCTCTCTGTCTGATGCCCATTTTAGTGTCCTGTGGCTCAAAAGGATATGATGATGAGTATCAAGTGTAAGATTTAAAATAAACCAATGAAATTTGAGGTGTTACAATTTTAATTGTATTTTGTCTATCAAATGCATTGAGCTTTTATTTAGAAAAGTTAGACTCACATTGACATTCTAGAGTCTATGGGGAAAGTGCTACAATAAACCTTGATTAGGTATCAGTAGTAGTAATAGGCATAAGAATTAAGCATGCCAGTAATAGATATTGTGAAATAGGAAGAAAAGGTCCAAAGGGGAAGGGGAAGTAGGAGAGATTGGGGAAAGGAAAGAAGGGAATGGAATTAATATGAGAAAAGGAAAAAATGGAAACAAGGTCTTTGTAAATAGAGAGGGATGGAGGGGTTGAAGGGAGGGCAGGGGAAGGGGGAAAAATAAGAACCAAGAGAGATTATGTAAAGGTACAAATTTCCAATGATGAATGCCATTATATTGTATACCTAAAATGTACCAATAAAAGTAATTTTTAAAAAAGAAATAAGTATGCCAGAAAGGGAGAGATGGAGCAAAGGACCACTTCTGATCTGTGAAGGGCATAATAAGATTAGACCAAATAAAAGTTTGTATGCCTCATCATCCTTCCTCTCTGCCATTACTTTGATCTAAACAATGAACTTTACTTATAATACTTATATCCTTGTCTTAATTTTCTTCCACCACTACTACCCTCACACATTCCTTATTCTTTTTCTTTTCTTTTTTTTTGGCATTACTGGAGCTCAAACTCAGGACTTTGTGCTTTCAAGGCAGGCATGGCACCACTGAGCTAAATCCCCAGCCCACTCTTTCCTTATTCTGAAGGCCCTATGTTGTACTAGAAATTCCTTATTAAAGTATAACATAATAAGAGAAAGGCATCAAAGTAAATTGCTAATAGTTTTTCTTTGTTTGAACTATGTTTTGGAAAAATTCCTCCTATCCTCCATCTTTCTTTAATAATGCTACTTGGATAAATCTTTCATCCCCAAAAAGTCACTATATTCTTATAAAGGAACTCTGTTATAAATGACTGAATCTGAGATCATTTTGTTATCTGAAGAAGATTCTTTGGATGCATCTCAATCAGTCTGACATGTTGTCATGTAGGGTGACATCCCAGGATATTTATAATCTTCTCAATGGTTAGCATGAAATTCTCAAACCAAAATTAATTTGAAGTCACTTTGACTTAAAATGGTTTAGATAAGATCTCTAAATCAAATTGTCATAGGCATGGTACCACTTAACATTTAGAAATTGGTGCTTTGGAACAATGGTATTTAAAGTATTTCATTTCTGAATGAAATAATACTCTATCAACACTCCATCTTGAGAAGAGTAAACAGCCAAAATTTTTGTCTCCCCTTTCCTATTCGAAAAGGAGAATGTAACAACTGTAATATAGAAAAGAAGGAAGCTGCCTTACCCTTTCATCCATTCATTTGTTCAACAGATATAAACTGAGCACTTACTATTTGTCAGTTTTCTTTTATATAGGTTCTGTCTACCTTATTTTTTTTTTGGTACCGGGGATCGAACTCGGGTCCTTGTGCTTGTGCAGCAGGCGGCGAAACCACTGAGCTAAATCCCCAGCCCTATGTCTACCTTGTTATACAAAAGATAATCTTGCCTAGATTTTTATGACAGTCAAAATTTCATAATAAAATACATGAGGGAACAATAGTTAAAATACAATGTTTTCTCCCACATCCGCGCCAACATTTGTTATTACTGGATTTCATGATGATATCCATTCTTTCTGGAGTAAGATCGTATCTCAGTGTATTTTCAATTTTTATTCTATGGCCAGTGATGATAGAGCAGTTTTCATGTATTTATTGGCCATTTGTCCTTCTGAGAAATGTCTATTCACTTCGGTTGCCCATTATTTGACTGAGTCTTTTATTTTGGGGGAGTCTTAAGTTTTTAAAGTTCTTTATATATTCTTTGTTTTTTTCTTTTTTTTTTTTTTGGTACCAGGGATCGAACTTGTGACCTTGTGCTTGTGAGGGAGCTGGCGGAACCACTGAGCTAAATCCCCAGCCCATTTTTTATATATTCTTGATGTTAGTTCTCTGCCCAAGGAATTGCTGTCAATTTTTTTCCTATTTTGTAGATTCTGTTAGTTGTTTCTTTTGCAATGAAGAAGACTTTTGATATGATATGATCCCATTTGTTGATTATCAGTATTACTTGTTTTGGAATTGGAATTTTGACTGGTAAGTCCTTGTGTATGCCTATGTCTTCAAGAGTTCATCTATTTTCTCTTCCATCAATTTTTTTTGGGGGGGGGGGAAGTGATTTCATAACAAAATGATCTTGGGACCTTACGCTTGCGAGGCAAGCAGTGGAACCATTGAACTAAATCCCCAGCTCCCAAGTATCTCTGTTTTAACATTTAGATTCTTGATCCATTTTGATTTTAGTTTACTACATGGTAAGATATATGAGTCTGTGTTGATTCTTCTGCATATGTATATCTAATCATCCCAGTGCCATTTATGAAAGAGACTATCTTTCCTCCAGTGTATATTTTTGGCTCTTTTTCAAAAATGAACTACAGTGGTACCTCAGTTCACGATCTTAATTTGTTTCACAATTCTGTGGGAGATGGCCACAGTTGTGTTCATAACCCAATGCAGAGTTCATGAATGGGGATGCTTCTGTATGTGAACCAAATTGTTTGCAAACAGAAGTGTTTGTCAACCAAGGTATTGCTGTAGCTGCTTGTGCCTGAGGTCATTTCTGCTTCTTCTATTCTGTTCTATTGATCCACATGACTATTTTTGTCTAGTAACATGCTGATTCAATCATCGTAGCTTTATAATATAACTTCAGTTCTGAGATTGTGATGCCATATGCTTTGCTTTTATTACCCAGGATTGATTTTGCTTTTCTGTGTCTTTTCAGATTTTATATAAATTTTAGGATTATTTTCTCTAGATTTGTGGGAAATGACATTGATATTTTGATGGGGATTGCAATAAATCTGTATATCATTTTGGGAGTATAGCCATTTTGATTATGTTGGTTATACCTACTCAGGAAAAGTAGATATCTTTCCATTTTCTGATGACCTCCTCAGTTTCCGTTTTTGTAGTGACATCATTCTCTTTGTAGAGCTCTTTCACTTTCTTAGGTAGCTAAATACCTAAGTATTTAATTTTTTTGAGACTATCAGGAATAATATTGTTTTTATAAATTCTTTTTCCATGAATTTATTATTTGTGTATAGAAATGCAATTGATTTTTGAGCATTTGTTTTGTATACTGCTACCCTACTAAATTTGGTTATCAGTTCTAGGAATCTTTTGGTGGAATATTTTGGGTATTGTAAGTAAAGTATAATGACATCTGCAAATAATGATATTTGACTTTGTCCTTTCCTATGTATATCCCTTTTATTTCTTTGGCTTGCCCGATTGCCCTGGCTAATGTGTTGAGGACTGGTGATAATTGATGTCCTTGTTTTGGTTTTGATTTTAGAAGGAAAGCTTTCATTTTTCCCCATTTAATATGATGTTAGCAATAGGTTGGTTGTAAATGACTTTTATCATATTGAGATAAATACTTTGATACCTATTTTCTTCCATTTTTTTTTTTTATCATGAATGGCTGCTGGATTTTATCAAATGCTTTTCCTGTGTCTAATGAAATGATCATACAAGTTTTGTCATGACTTTCTGCTTACGTGGTGAATTATGTTTATTGATTTGCATATGTTGAATCATCTTTGCATCTCTGGGATGAAGCCTGCTTTATCATGGTGTATGACCTTTTTGATGACTCACTGCATTCTGTTTGCTTGTGTCTTGTTTAGGATTTTTGAATTAGAGAAATTGGCCCAAAGTTTTCTTTGTTTCTTCTTTTTGAATTCATATCTGAATTTGGGATCAGGGTAGTGTCAGCTTGTGAGAATGATCTTTTTTTTTTTTTGAGGCAGTTCTTGCTATGTAATTCAGGCTGATCTTGAACTCACTATGGCTGGTCTCGAACTTGCATCAATCTTCCTTCCTCAGCCTCTTTCATGCTTAGTTTACAGGTGTGCACCACAATACCGAGTTCTTAGAATGATTTTAGAAGTCCACATACCCTTTCAATTCCATTAAAACCATTGAGGAGTATTTGTGTTAGACCTTCCCTGAAGTTCTTGTAGAATTCTATTGTGAAGCCATCAAGTCCTGGGTTTTTCTTAGTTGGTTGTTTTTTAAATTCTTTCTTCAATTTTATTGGCTTCTTATTTGATTGATCAAGATTTTTAAGCCTTCTTGGTTCAGTTTTAACAATTCTTGTGTATCTAGAAATCTCTCCATTTCTTCTGAGTGCTCTAATTGTTTAGCTTGAGTGTTTGTCAAGTAGTTGCTAATAGTTTTTTAGATTTTGACAGGGTCCATTGTGATTTAACATTTTTCATTGCATTTTGGGGGGGGGTAAGATTAGGTAAGCATTTGTCTATTTTATATAACTTTCAAAACACCAGCTCTTTGACTTATTATTACTTTACATTATTCTTATTCTTTATTTTAGTCTCCATTTTATTAATTCCTGTTCTGATCTTTATAATTTCTTTCTTTCTAAAACCACTGGGTTTGGATTGTTCTTGTTTTTCTACGATCTTGAGATGGATTATTAGGTTATTTATTTGGGTTCGTTCTGTTTTTCTGATGTGAACATTCATGGGTATAAACTTCCCTCAGCGGATTTCTTTCATTGTGTCCCATAAGTTCTGGTATGTTGTACTGGCATTATCATGTAACTCTAAGAACTATCTTATTTCTTCCTTAATTTCCTCTGGGATCCATTGGTTATTCAAGTGTGTTGTTTAAATTTAGTAAGTTTGCATAGTTTCTATTGTTTCTTTTGCTGTCGATTTCTAGTGTCATTGCATTGTGATCTGCTAATATGCATGGTAAAATTTCAGTTCTTTTGCACTCATTTGGGCATGCTTTATTTGCTAGTATGTGGACTATATTGGAAACAGTACCATGTGCAACCGAAAAGAATGTGTATATCCTTTCAATCCTTTTCTTTGGAGGTTTGGTTCAACTCTGATTTTTATTTGTTGATTTTTTTTTTTTTTTTTTGGTACTGGGGATCGAACTAGGGACCTTGAGCTTGTGCGACAGGTGCCAGAACCACTGAGCTAAATCCCTGGCCCTATTTGTTGATTTTTTTGTTTAGTTGATCTGTCTATTTGTGATAGTGGTGTATTGAGGTCCTTCACTATAATTGTAGTGAAGTTTATCTGATCTTTTATGTACATTAGAGTTTGTTTTATGAAGTTGGATGTACTATGTTTTAGTGCCTATAGGTATATAGTTGTTATCTCTTCCTGTTTAATAGTTGTTAACCAACATGTAATGTTTTTATCTCTGTTGATCAGCTTTGGCTTGAAATCCACTTTGTCTTTAAGTAGGATAGCTACTCCTGTTTCTTTTCAGGTTTCTGTTGCATGGAATATTGCTTTCCATCCTTTGATTTTTACTCTACGAATGTCTTTTTGTGTTAAACGCTTTTCTTGGATATAGCATAATGTTCAATTTTGTTTTGTGATCCATTCTACTAATTTGTGTCTTTTCATTGGGGAGTTGAGTCCATTTACACTGATGGTTATAGTTGATAGTTATTATCTTATTCCTCCCCTTGTATTAATTTCCTGTTGTTTTGCTTTCTGTTTTACTTATTTGCTAGTCCTACCAGATGCATTCACTGTATTGGGCCGTTTGAAAGTCTGTAACCTACAGTAAACCTAAAATGACCCTCAGTTCCATTTTTCTTTGATTGCCAATGATTAGTACTGCTGTGGTTTGAGTGTATCCCCAAAAGTTCATGTGCTAAAAGTAAACCCAAATTAATATGTTAACAGTATTTGGAGCTATGAGCTTCGGAGATAATTAGGATTAGATGAGATCATGAAGGTGGGGCCCCATGATGGCATCAGAGACTTTATAAACAGTAAGATCAGCTCCAGCTACCATGGTTGGTTTGTGTTGCCCAAAAATGCCCTCTGCCATATTATCATGCAGTAAAAATTCCCTCTTGATAGATGCTAAGTTGATCGATGTCAGTACCAGGCTCTTGGTCTTCCCAGCCTCCAGAACTGTGAGCTAAATGAACTTCTATTGTTTATAAATTTCCTGGTATTTGGTATTTTGTCATCAAAACAGAAGACAGACTAAAATAAGTAGTATTTAGTGGTAAGTTTCCAGTATAATGTTTTTGTCTTCCATACTAGGATACTTCTCTAACTTGTAAATTTTACCAATCCTCCATAACCATCATCCTTGTTTGTTGAATTGTTTCCAGCCTCTTGATTTTATTTTCTATTTTAAACTGTTTTATTTTAAATAATTTTAGAATAATCATTTATTGTATAATTCCTAAGATAATTTCAAAAAGTATAGAGGTCTGTTATATCCTTCATTCCACTTCCTCCAAAGGTTACATTTTATATAACCAGAATACCTTATCAAAACTCAGAAACTAGCTCTGCTACAATGTGTGTATATAGTATTGTGCCATTTTAACACCTGTGAAGATTTTTATAACCAATCAAGATATAGAAATATTCCATTATCATAAATATTACCCTTTTTAGCCACCAACCCTATCAGAGTCAATTCCACACCACCAATTTATTTTGCCATGTATAACCTGTGGCAACCACTAATCTGTTTTCCATCACTAAAACTTCATCATTTCCCTAATATAAAAGGAATTATATAGTTAGTGACGTTTTTTGAGTGGCTTTTTTCCACTGAGCACAACACTTTTGAGATTTTATCCAACTTGTTGCCTATATTAATAGTTGCTTGACCTTTATATCTGCATATTCTTCCATGGTATGGACTATTTGGTGAATGATTTGTGTATTTTATTGCTACATTTCCATCTCTCTCAACTCTTAGTTTCTTTCTTCTGTTTTCTGTTCTGCCACCGAGCTCATTCACTTAGTGTTTAATTTAGCAGTTTTATTTTTCATTTCTTAAATTTCTATTTACTACTTCTTTATATCTTATATTATTTGGTGAGACTTTTTTCATTTGTTTCAGTCATGTTCATAATTGCTTCTTGAAGAATGTTATGTTGATTATTTAAAATCCTAGTGAGATAATTCTATATTACCTCAGTATTAATGTCCATTAATTTCCTTTCTGTGAGTTAGAGATTTTACTGGTTCTTGATATGACATGATTTTCAATTGAATGGTGAACATTTTTGGTATTCAGGTATAATCTATATCTGATTTCAATCTTTTGTTTTAGCAGGCCTCTGATATGGCTTCTGAAGGAGAAGTGGCATCTGCCTGCTTTCTACAAGATGGGTGTAGTTGTCTACTTTTGTCACTTAAACTTTCTTAAAATTTTGGTTAAGTAGAGCATATTTTGTTATTGCTCGGTGGCAAGACTGGGAATAGAGGGTTCTCACTGACCCTACCTTGGCAGGCACAAAAGAAGTGCTTCTATCAATTGCTTATAAGATTAAATCCTGCTTCCCTAACTGATCTCTACTGACAGCAATTGGAAGGCCTTCTTACTTAATATCAGGCTGGGAAGATGGTCTCATTTCCCCACTCAGTTTTGTGCGATACTACCCTAGCCGTGATTACAAGAATGAATGATGTAGTTTCCACATACAAGGTGATTTTGATTCAGGTACCCTTCCCTTGTTGACTTCTCATTTAATCCTATTCTGATAATTGATTGTACTTTGTGTGACTTGAGTTGTTTTAAAATTATTGAGTCTTATTTCATAGCCCAGGACATGATATATTTTGGTAAATATACCATGGGCAGTTGAAATGAATATGTACTCTTCAATACTGAGTTTAGTTTATTATAAATATCGGATATTTTGGTTTAGCTTATAGTGTATATAAAATTTTCTTCATTCTTAATGATTTTTTGTCTCCTTGTTTTATTAGTTATTGAGGCAAAAATAAGGAAATAGCTGAGTATTCTTATACATTTGTCTACTTATCCTTATAACTATTTTTCTGAAATTGCCTTGCTTTTTATTTTTCAGTTTTTATTTTTATTAGTACATGTTTTCAGTACATGATGATTATATTCACTGGGATATTGGTACATGTATATAACAACTAAATTCCTTTATTTTCCCCTACTCTCCAGCATGATGTTGGGGGGGGCAGTATCAGATTCATTTATTTATTTCATAAATCCTTATCAATTCAATTAATATAAATACAGATTAAGCAACAGACTAACAGGCAAAAAAACACATAAAATGCTTAAGACTATTATACTAAATCAAGGTATGCTTTTTGATACATTGTCAATGCTGTATTACAATAAATTTTTTTCTTTTTCTATTTTTCCTGTTGTCTTTCTTTTATTTTGTACTTTATTTATATATTAGGTTTATCACATAAGAGAAACCATGTGATATTTAAGCTTGTGTGTCTGATTTACTTAACATTGCTGTCTGAAGATACATCCATTTTCCTATGAATGACTCAAGTTATCCTTCTTTATGTCAGAATGAGGCTGCTTTCATGATTTAGCTATTATGAATTCTGTTGCTGTAAACATGGATATGGATATATCACTGTAGTATGATGTCTTTTACTCTTTTAGCAAGATACTTAGAAGAGGTATAGCTGCATCAAATGGAATTTCAATTTTTAGTTTTGTGAGGAATCTCCATACTGATTTTCATAGCATTTGTAGCAATTTATACTCCAACCAAGAAACAAGCCCCCCTCACACACACATTGTCTTCATCATTTGTTATTTGCTGATTTCTTGATGACAGCCATTCTTCTGGAATAAAATGAAATCTCATTGTTGTTTTACTTTTCATTTCTTGACTCCCAGCAATGGTGAACATTTTTTCCTGCATTTATTGGCCATTTGTACTTCATCTGAGAAATGTCTATTCCTTTCAGATGTTCATTTTTTTGGTTGGATCTTTAAGTATGGGGGTCTAAGTTTTTGAGTTTCTTTATATATTCTACGAATCAGTCCTTTGTCTGAGGAGTAGGTGGTAAAATTTATTTCACATTCTATAAGTTTGCTCTGTTGATGGTTTTCATTGTTGTGCAGGTTTTTAATTTAATGTGATTTTATTTGTTCTTTGTAGTATTTCTTGTGGAAATGAAGTTTGGTTCAGAAAATATTTGCCTACCTATGTCTTCAAGAGCTTTACCTATTCTATCTTCCAGTAAATTGTTTCCATTTTAATATTTAGATTTTTGATCCATGTTGATTTTAGTTTAGTGCATGGTGAGAGATACAGATCTAGGTTCAATCTTCAGCATATGGATAGCCAGTTATCCTAGCACTGTTTATTAAAGAGGCTGTGTTTCCTCCAGCGAAGGTGTTTGTCCCCTTCATCAAATATAAGGTAGCTAAATGTGCCTAGAGTTGTTTCTGCATCCTTGGTTCTTTTCCATTGATCTAGAAGTCTGGTGTTTCTTTTTATTGTTGTTGTTTCTCCAATACTGTGCTGTTTTATCACTATCGCTTTGTGATGTAACTTCAACTCAGTGATTGTGATGCCCCTCCCTTAGTCCTGTTGTCCAGAATTGTTTTTGCCTTTTTAGGTCTGTTCTGCTTGCATATGAATTTTAAGATTGCTTTCTCCAGTTCTTTAAAGAATTCTATTGGCATTTTGATTGATATTGCATTACATTTGTATAATAGTTTTGCAAGTATGGCCATTATTACTATATTGGTTCTGCCTATTCAGGAACAAAGGATCTCTTTCCATTTTCAGAAGCCCTCTTTGATCTCCTTTTACAGATGTGGTGGCTTATATCTAAATAAAGCCTCATGCATTCATGGGTGGGGGTTTTCGGAGGTGGCTGGATTAGGGTGTGTATTAGTGGCATTAAGGGCATGTGTTAACTAAATTTGTTCAGCATAGTTTTGGGTGTGGGTGGCACCAATCAATAAGCATGTAGCCTGGATGGAATATAAAGTGATAGATTGCTGGCATCCTGCTACTGCTGCTTGATGCTTTCTGCCTTCCCTACCACAGACTGTGCCTCCTCTGCTATGTTCCTCTGCCATGCTCTCCTGATTTGGAGCCAGCCGAATATGTACTTAATATCTACAGACCCTGTGCTAAAATAAACCTTTTTTCTTTTAATTTGTGGATGTCAGGTATTTTGTTTCAGTACTGAGAAATGTAACTTAAGACAACAGAGTATTTTAATTTCATTATAGAGGTCTTTCCTTTCCTTGGTTCAGTTAATTCCTAAGTATTTCCTTTTTCTTTATGCTTTTGTGAAAGTTACTATTTCCTAATTTTTCTCTCAATGAGTTTATTATTGGTGTACAATAATGCCACTGACATTTGAGTGTTTACTTTGTACTGAATTTGGTTATTAATTCTGGGAGCCTTTTGATATAGTTGCAGGGGTTTTTTTGTGCAAAGATCCATGTGATCTGCATATAATGATAATTTAACTTCTTATTTTTCTATTCTATATCTTTTGTCTAATTGCTCTGGATAACATTTCTAGAACTACATTGAACAGGAGTGGTAATAGTAGACATCCTTACCTTTTCCAAATTTTAGAGCAAAAGCTTTCACCTGCTCCTCAGTTAGTGGTACGATGTTGGCCATTGGTTTTTCACAGTTGGCTTTTATCAGATTGAGAGAAAGACTTTCTATACCTATTTTCTTCATTGTTTTTATCATGAATGAATGGATGTTGGACATTGTCAGAACACTTTGTGTCTGTTCAAAGGATCTGATTTTTGTTTTTGCTTTTATTTATGTGTTTTTTTACATTTGTTAATTTTTATATGTTGAATCATTGCTGCATCCCTGGAATGAATCCTAGTTGGCTATAATGTACGATCTTTTGGAGGATTTAGCTCAGTGGTGCCGCTGCCTGCCTCACAAGCACAAGGTCCTGAGTTCCATCCCCCATACAAAAACAAACAAACAAAGAAACCCCAAAATTTTAATGATTAGCTGCAGTTTGTTTGTCAGTATAATATTGAGGATTTTTGATTCATATTCATTAAAGAGATTGGCCTATATTTCTCTTTTTTGGTTGGTTCCTTTTCTGGTTCTGAAATGAGGGTAATGCTAACTTTCAGGAATGGCTTTTCCAGTACTACTTCACATTTGATTTTATTAAAGAATCTGAGGAGTACTAGTATAAGATTATCTGTAATGTTCTTATAGAATTTGGCAATGAATCTGTTAGTTCCTTGGGTTTCTTAGTTGGCAGTTTTTTCATTACTTCTTGAATTTCATTTGCTGATATTGGATCATTCAGATTTTTCTATCTTTTTGGTTCAGCTTTGCCAGTTCATATACATGTAAGAATCTATCCATTTTTTTCAGTTTTCCATTTTATTAGAGTACAGATTATCAAAATAGTGATGATCTTCTGGATTTTGGTAGAATCCATTGTGATTCCATCATTTTCATTTCTAATTACATGGATTGGATCTTTCTTATCTTGCCAAGATAGGCTAAAGGCTTTATATATATTTTTTTTGTTTGGACTGCTTTCTCTACTACTAGTAAGACCTCTAGACAAATGTAGAAAATGAATCTGATAGATTAAAAACTACGTGAACTTTCTCTCCCCCTCCTAGGCATAGTCTTCATCATTTATGTGTGTAGGGGAGAAAAATGCCTTTTCCAATAGGTTATGGAGTTTGGAACATTGACTGCGGACTGATAAAATGCTATATGGTGATTTTTTGGAATGTTTAAGCAGCTTGAGCTTTATTTGGGCTTTTTCTCTCTGTAGTGAGTTAAAAACTCCCTTAAACTTTTTTTGTTGTTGTTGTTAAATTCTTTTATTGGTACATTTTAGGTATACAACACAATTACATTTCCCATTCGGAATTGTACCTTTACATAATGCATCTTGGTTCTTATTGTTTCCCCATTCCTAGCCCTCCCTGCCCTATTTACAAAGACTTTATTTCCATTTTTTCCATTTTTCATCATTTTTCCTTTCCCTTCTTTTAAAGGCTTTATATTTTGTTGCTTCAAAGAATGAAGTCTTCAATTCATTGATTCTTTTTATTTATTTATTTATTTATTTATTTATTTATTTATTTATTTTAAAGTCTCAATTTCATAGATTTCCTCTCTGATCTTTATAATGTTCTTCTTTGTACTAGCTTTGGGCTAATACTGTTCTTGGTTTTCTAGGACTTCAACATGCATCATCAGGTTATTTGTTTCAGCTCACTGTGTTTTTCTTTTTTTTAAATCTGTATCTTTTTATTGGTACATTTTAGGTATACAATATAATGGCATGCATCATTGGAAATTTGCACCGTTACATGATCTCTCTTGGTTCTTATTTTTTCCCCCTTCCCCTGCCCTCCCTTCAACCCCTCCATCCCTCTCTATTTACAAAGACCTTGTTTCCATTTTTTCCTTTTCTCATATTAATTCCATTCCCTTCTTTCCTTTCCCCAATCTCTCCTACTTCCCCTTCCCCTTTGGACCTTTTCTTCCTATTTCACAATATCTATTACTGGCATGCTTAATTCTTATGCCTATTACTACTACTGATACCTAATCAAGGTTTATTGTAGCACTTTCCCCATAGACTCTAGAATGTCAATGTGAGTCTAACTTTTCTAAATAAAAGCTCAATGCATTTGATAGACAAAATACAATTAAAATTGTAACACTTCAAATTTCATTGGTTTATTTTAAATCTTACACTTGATACTCATCATCATATCCTTTTGAGCCACAGGACACTAAAATGGGCATCAGACAGAGAGAGAACTCCAAACCACACTGCTCTGATGAAATTTGCATAATGTCTCTTAAATATCAAGGGCTGGCCTCGATGTTCATAAACACAATGCATGCGATGCATCTCTCATGCGAGGACTGAACATAACACATCAAACTGATGATTTTTTTAAGTCAGTAAGTGAGGCTATTTATTTATTGTGGAGAACAATGGAGGTTAAGAGTAAGGAATATTTATTAAGGAAAAGACAGCTCCTACCTGACAGGGACAGGAGGTTACACCTGGAAAGTGGGTAGTTTGGGGCCCTGTTTTCCATGGGGTTTTTATGGAGCAAAGCCACGAGGTGAAGTGGGTACAAAGTAGGAAAAAACAATAGCCACCTAATAAGATCCAATGGAAAATCACAAAGTGGGCATAAGTTGGGACAAAACTATGTTCAACCAATAAGATTACAAGTACTATTACCCAGGTAATATTGGTTAAATGGGAATTAAATGCCAAAACAAGTCACTTAGCATGGGTACATAGAATGACAAAGGAATTTCCAGAAAGGAAATGGGCTAGGGAGGTTAATGTCTGTTTAGAATATCAATCATTGCTATTTATATCTAAGGGAGGTATGTGAGTATAGTACTTTTTCTCTTTATATAAATGCTTCAGTTAATTCTCTTTTTTGGGCCGGGGATGTAGCTCAGTGGCTTTGCCGCCTGCTGCTCAAGCGCAAGGACCCGATTTTGATCCCCGGTACCAAAAAAAAAGTAGAGAGAATTGCCTTTTTTACTGACTCCTGGAGTGTTGGCCCTGTCTAACTGCCTACATGATATCTAATTAACTTAGCTGTCTACAATACTAAGACTTGAAGCACTTCATTCCAAGTCCACTTGGCTTTTCAAGTTTGTGTAGAGAAGTAATTCTAATGGGTTTACTTTCATTTGTGATTACTTACTGTTTTCTAACAGTTTTTAAGATTTTCTCTGTTATTGACTTTTGGTAATTTGAATGTAATTTGGCTTGGAGAGGTTCTGTTTTGATTTTGGCTATTTGGGGTTCTATATGCATCTGTTTTGTATGTGTTTATTTCCTTCCCCATATTTTGGAAGTCGTCTGTCATTATTTCTGTGAACAGGTTTTCTATTCCATTTGTGCTGTCTTCTGAGTTCTTACTTTCTTCAGTTAATCTTAGGTTTTTTTGCATCATCTAACAGCTGTTGGATCCATTTTCCTTGTTGTCTTGTTGCTCTTAAAGTGTGTTTGTGTTGTTCATCTTTGAATGAATCATTTTTTTCTAATTTTGAAATTCTGTCCTCACATTTCTTGCTTCTGCTGCATATACTTTTAATATAATTTTTCATCACCTTGATTTGTTTTTGAAATTCTTTCATGGACTGTAATTTGTTAAAGTGGTCATTCATGTGTTGTTTATCTCATGTAGGTTTTTATTAGAGTCTTCTGAAATTTCCTGGATTATTTTGGTTATTAAGTCCATTATGCTTTTAATTCAATCTTATATGATCCTTCTGAGTACCTCTTTGATCTGTTTCCTAACTTCTTCTATTATTCTCTTAAGTAATTTGGGTGTGTGGTTTATGGTAATTTACCCCTTGGTGCTCCCTGTATTGGATTCAGAGAAGTTGGGAGTTTTCAGAGGCATTTTGTTGGGTTGTCATGTTTCCATTGTTTGGCTTTTTTGGTGCCCAGGTTTGAAGATGCTTATAGTGTAAAGACTTTGTTACTACTATAAAGGTCTCTGTAGTTTCTTTTTAGTGATGTACTTTGGTTGTACCTAATTATAGCCCTTTTCCTCAGCCCAAATATCTGACCACCTTGGTTAATTTGGGAGAGAAGAATGGATTGTAATTAGCCCAATACCTGCATTCTTTGGGAATGTGCTTTAGCATTGTCAATTTTACAAAGGTAATCTGAGTGTTGACTTACAGAGAAATAGTGACAATATGCAACCCTGGTAATATCAGCCATATTAACTACAGTAGTATTGACCAAGACAAATGGTATATAAACATATGAGAAGCAATTATATACCACTCTAAATCCTAGAGAAAATAGTAACAATTATGTCATAAACATTTAGGTAAACCAGTTAACATGTTGTAAATGTAGCAGCTATATCTCTGCTAATGGTATAAAACAATTCAGCTATAATTTTATAATGTTAACTATCAAAAGATTAACAAAGCTTTATATTTATATTATCAAATATATAGGATTTGGGAACAGGGGAATACAACAAGAAAAAAGTTGAAAGCTTAATATGTTCCAACGGCTTGAACCAGCAGTGGTACATGCATGACTGTACCATTGGGTGGCGTGGGTCATTCATGTTGGTGTGATACATTCTGCCTGATGGAAGAGTTATGCGTGTACCACCAGTTGTACAAGGTGCCTGATGGAACAAACATGTATGTAAGGCCACATTGTCCACATGTTAAACTATATTATATGAGAAGAGAGAAAAATGGTACACAAGATCTAATTGCGGAGTAGAAACATCTATAGAATCAGATCAAGTCAAAGAAAAATTTGAGGAAAAATAGATAAAAGCAAAAGAGGGAAAAAAAAAGAAACTAGGGCCGGGGATTTAGCTCAGTGGTTCCGCCGCCTCCCTCACAAATGCAAGGTCCTGAGTTGGATCCCTGGTACCAAAAAAAAAAAAGAAGAAGAAACTGTATCTAGAATAAAAGTAAAAGAAAAAAATTAAAGGGAAAAGAGGAAAACTAAAGCATGAAAAGAAGAAATCAGCAAAGGAGATAATAAGCAAGGAAGAATGACCAAGAAAAATTCCTTCATCCCTAATAAAGTGGTGAAGAAGAAAGTAATAACAGAGAAAAAAACAGAAAACACCTAAAAAGTAACAGAAAACAAAATAAAAATATAAAGAACATTGCACACAAAAAACAAAAGGAAAACAGAAATTTAACAAGAAAATAAATGAATTAACAACAATATCAACAAAAACAAAAACCTTCTCTAGCATTTTGAACTTGTGTTTTTCTTCTGGGATGTATAATTTTCGGGCATTGTCTTGCTCAAAATGTATCTGTGACCATGCTGATAGATGAAGAATGCATTCACATCTTAGATCTGCACTGGATGCTGTCACCAGCAGGTTGTAGCATTATAGAGAAGGCACCAATGCCCCACCATTCAAATCCAGGGCTATTCAGGTTGACCGTGCCCTCTGGCTTTGTGTGTAGAACCTGCATCCTTTAGCTTAAATTCTTCAGGTGATCATTTTTCATCCTGACCACAGCTTCATGATCACAGCTATCTCCCATGGTTGCCTCTCACCCAGTCACTGTGACAACATAACACTGGGAGCCCTGAAGTGAACCTGTGCTGCAGCTACTCTGAGTGCAGGATTCAATCTACCATTCCCTGGAATGAAGTCCTACCAAACACTTTCTCTCTAAAGGACATGGCAGGTACTTGGATTGGCATTACTCACCAGCTGTTGACTGAAATGACTCATGGAGGTAGACTCTCACACTGTCCATCTCACAGCATCCACCAGTCCTTTCCACTACCATGTTTCTCTCTGAAGGTCTCTGTAGTCTTCAGCTTTCACTTTGTCCCTGAAGATGTGGTCTTTTCTTTTGCTCAAGCCATGTCCCAGGAGCTGGGGAGAAAGTGCAGATTGTTTCTGCCTATCTCCTCTTTGGGTTCTTCCTGTTTAATATCTCTGTATGTTTTAATTTTCCTGTGAGAAACTTCCTGGTTCTGAAGATCTATTTTTTCATTTTTGTTTTTTGGGTTTTTTTTGGTATGGGGGTGGGGATCGAACTCAGGATCTTGGTGTTTGCCACTGAGCTAAATCCCTGGCCCCTATTTTCTTTTTTTTTTTTAATTCCTGAAATTTTTTTTTCCCTGTGTTTGCCTTCTGAATCTTGGTGAGGCTGACTTCTTCCTGTTTAACACTCTGCCATTTCCCCCTCATCCTTGTAATTCTGTCAAATTATTCTGTCTTGTGAATCTCTGTTTTTAGGTACATAAACATTTAAAAGTATAATGTTCTCTTCATTGATTGACCCGTTTGTCACCATGATATGATTTTCTTTCCCTGGTTACATTATTTGTTTTAATTTCTACTTCATATGATTAATATAAATACTTTAGCTCTTTTCTGATATTAGCAGTTTTCATCCTTTTGCTTTTAGTCTTTTTATGTCTTTATATTGAGATATAAATAGAAATTTATATTTATATATCTTATCTGCATTATGTACTTGATTTTGATTATCTATGCCTGGCAGTTTGACAATCTCCATCTTTTAACTGAAGTTTTTAGATCCTTTACATTTAATGTGATAATGGGTGTAGTTGGGTTTAAGAGTTTCACCTTGTCATTTGTTTTGTATTACTTTTATCTATTTTTGTTCACTTTTCTCACTTTTTCTGCCTTCTTTTTCATTATTGACTGTTGTAATTGTTTTGTAATACCTTTTAGGTTTATAATCTTTCTGTCCTGATATTTTAGTGGTTTCTTTAGTTTTTGTAGTGTATGCAAATATAAAAAAAGTTATGTGTTTACACATGCACTTACCATTTCTATTACTTATGTCTTTGCATAGATCCTTGTTTCTAACTGCTGTCATTTTACGTTTTCCTGAAGGACCTGCAATTGCAGTTTTTGTACTTTGGTTATGTTAATAATGCATTTTTTGTTTTTATACCTCTGAGAAAGTCTTTGTTTCATTTTATTTTTACAAATTAATAGCATGCTTATGTAATATATAAACACATGTTTTCAATACAGTGATATACTGTGTATTCTTTACCTCACCCCATTGGCAACATCTTGCAAGACCATAGGAGAATATAATAATCCAGATGTTTTCACAAAGTCCTGAAATGCAGAAGTTCTATCACATGGAAATTCTTCATATTAATAAGGTGGAATATTTTTTCATGTGATTATTTACCATCTGTATAGTACATAGTACAATATATTTTTATTTCTTTTTCATTTTCTAATAGGATTTAACTGTTGTGTTTGGAGAACTCTATATATTCAAGTTATATGTCTTTTGAATATATGGTTTTCCATGATTCCTTCTCAGCATGGTTTTTGTATTTTCATCCGTTTCAGAGGGTCTTTTTAACTGCAAAAGATAATTTGAATAATGTCCAACTTACTTTTTTGTAATAGATCATGCTTTTGGTGCCAAATATTTACTGAACTCTAAATTCTGAAGATTTCCTTTTTCTTTCAAAAATTTTCTAGTTTGACATGTTGTTCTTATATTCATAAACCATATAGCTTAATTTTGTACAGGGATGAAATTTATCTCCATATTGATTTTTCTTCTGTCTGTAGATGTTTGATTCCTCTAGCATCTGTGCTCCTGTTTGCAACAATTAGGCCATAAAAATGACTGAAGTATTTATACATTGCCATACATGGGATTAGTCTTGAAAACATGCTAAGTTAGTGAATAAAGAATCAGTAGAACACATAGTATATGATTCAGTTTTTATGAAATTTCCATAAATAAGACAATCCATCTAAAACATATATTAGTGGTTGCAGGGGTTAGTATGAATAGAAAATAAAGAGTGAGTACTAATGGTTGATAGATTTTTTTCTGACATGGTGAAAATGTATCAGTTGTTATACTTGTAGCACTGTATAGCTAGCTATATTTTCTAAATACCACTTAAAAGGACAAATTTAAGTATTTATAAATTATAGCTCAATAAAACTGCTGTTTTCCAAAATGAATTGTGCGTATTTTTTGGATCCATATCTAGGTTCTTAATGAAGAACTGACCCCCTCCCCCAATCTCTTTGTGAGCCACTCTCCTACAGTGTTAGCTGTACAAATTCTGTAGATGTTCTTTATCAAGTTGAGGAACTTTCTCTGTATTCATAATTGCTTAAAGTATTTCTTGAATGAGTGTTGGATTTTGTTAAATGCTTTGATATGGTATATTATTTGATTTTCAAACATTGAATCAGCTTTGGATACCTGGAATAAGATTCTTGTGGGTCCAATAATTTATTTTATACAATGGTAGTTTAAGTTTCCTAATTTTGTTATTAAGATAAATTCACACCACAAAATTGGCCATTTTAAACATTTTTAATGTGCGTCATTTAGTCACTTCTAGTATATTTGAAGTATTGTGCTACCATCAACTCTAATTCCATTATATTTGTATCACTCTGGAAATTCCATGTATTAATTAATGCAGGCACCCCTCCCCCATTTCTCCCTTTTCTGAGCTCCTGGCAACCGGTAATATACTTTATATCTGATATATCAATGATTGACATTTCATATAGATGGAATCATACAATGCCTAGTTCTTTGTGATTGTTCCTTATTTATCCTGTTTTAAAAGTTTGTGTTCTAGCATTTATCAGAATGTCATTCCCTTTTAAGGCTGAATAATACTCCATTTTTGGAAAGTATCACATTTTATTTATCCATTCCTTTATTGATGGACATTTCAATTGTTTCCACGTTTTGGCTTGTGTTAGCAATGCTGCTATGCATATTGGTGTCCAACTGTCTAATTGAATCCCTGTTTTTCATTGTTTTGGTCATATAATTACAAGAGAAATTTCTACATCATATGGTAACATTATAATTATCTTTTTGAGGAAGCAGTGTTTTGTTTACCATAGTGGTAGTGTTATTTTTATTTCCACCAGTAATGTACAAGGCTTTCATTTTCCCTATGGCCTCACCAACAACTTTTATTTTGTGTTTTTTATATTATTTTGAGGAGAAAAGTGTATGCAGTCATATCTCAGTGTAGTTTTGATTTTTTTTTCCAGTTCCGGGGATCGAACTCAGGACCTTGCACTTGAGAGGCAGGTGCGTCGCCACTGAATGAAATCCCCGGCCCTGTAGTTTTGATTTGCACAGTTATACCTTGGCTTACAAATGCTTCTGTTTGCCAGCAATTCAGTTTAGAAACAGAAGCATTTGACAAAATTTTTCTTCCATTCCTGAACTTTAAATTGGGCAATGAACATGCCTGCAGACATCTCGGAATCATGGAACAAATTAAGTTTGTGAACCAAGGTATCACTTTATTTCCCTAATGATTAGTGATATTGAATGTCTTCGTGAGTTTTTTAACCATATGCATAATCTTATTTGAGGAAATATTTATATAAGCCTAATTTTGATTTGTGTTATTTGATTTTTTGTTTGTTAAGTTAGAGAAATACTTTATATATTCTAGAATTAATGTCTTAAAAGACATGTGTCTCAAATAATTTTTCCCATTTTTGTAGATTCTCTTTTCATGTTTGAATTAATTTTTAACTTTTACCAACAAATGTTTTACATAATGGTTTACCATATAATGTCCCTTACATGTATACATTACATAATGTTTGTTTGTTTGTTTGTTTATCTATTGGTACTGGGGATCAAACTCGGGACCTAGCGCTTGTGAGGCAAGCGCCAGAACCACTGAGCTGAATCCCCGTCCCTGTTTCATAATGTTTAAATTTGATTAAACATACTTTTTCCAAGTCACTTACATTTCTTGACACTGAAAACTCTCAAAAAATCCTTATAACCTATTTATATATACAGTACATAATTGTTATCTATAGTCACCACACTGTGCAGTAATACACCTGAGATTTTTGTTCCTAACTGTAAGTAAGTACCCCTTTATTAACTTTTCCTCATCCCTCTCCAATCTCTCCAGTATGCAGTTCTTGGTATCTTCCAGAATATTCTCAACTTGTATGAGATAAATTATTTTAGATTCCACATATAATTGAGATCACGTGATACTTGTTCTTTTGTGTCTGATGTATTTCCCTTAATGTAGTGATTTGCAGTTACATCAGTATTGTTACAAATGAAAGAATTTTGTTTTTACTGATTGTATAGTATTTCATTGTCTATATAGTAGCACCTCAGTTCATGAACACTTCTGTTCACAAATAATTCTTTTCACAAAGAGATGCATTTGGCAAAATTTTGCTTCCATTCACAAACTCTACATCAGGCGATCAACACAGCTATGGTTATGTGTTTATGTTATACAACCGTCTTCCCTGATGTTACACATGGTTGTGGCTTCCTCTAATTCGGATGATAGATTCAGACAGACCTGTGCATACTCACTGTGAAGCTTTTTTGTGTGCTTTTTAGCACATACAGTACAGAACAGTATTATTAATCCAGCACAGCTCCAACGAAAGTGCAGTGCAAGCATGGTGGTAAAATGAAAGTTGAGAGCAGTAATGAAGGTGACAAGAATGTGCAGAGCAATAATGAAGCTAACAAGAAAGTCCAGAGCAAGAATGGTAAGATTTTCAACAAAACAACCATTGAATTGAAGAAGGAAATTAAAGAAAAGCATGAGTGTGGTATTCTTGTGAATGATCTTGCCTCAGAGTACAAGATGGCAAAGTTGACAGTCTCAACTATTTTGAAGAATAAAGATGCCATCAAAGGAGCTTATGTGGCAAAGGGAGCAATGACGTTAACCACGCAGAGGACACAAGTGTGGAAAGACTTTTTGTAGTGTGGTTGAATGAGACACAGATGAGAGGTGACAGTGCTAGTGAAGCTATGATCTGTGAAAAAGTCAGGAAATTGCCAAGTGATTTACTACAAGGCAGTCTCTCTACAAGGGTAACAAGTGATGAATTTAAAGCCAGTAGAGGATAATTTGATAAATTCCACAAGAGAAGTGGCATCCACTGTGCGATGAGACATGGTGAGGCTTCTGATGATGCCACTGCCAAAACCCATAAGAAAGAATTCTTGGAATTCATGAAGGCAGAAGAATACATGACTTAAGAAGTGTTAAACTGTGATGAAATAGAGATCTTCTGGAAGAATATGTCAAAGAGAACCTCAGGCAGATTGAACCTTATGTACGTTGAACCTTATTGGGGAAATTGAATTGGTTCCAACAAATTGAGTTTGCAACCAGAATCATGGAAAAAGTTAAGTTTATGAGCTGAAGTACTACTGTATGTACCACATTTTCTTTACAAATTCATTCATTGATGGACACTTTGGTTGTTTCCTTTTCCTGACTACTGTGAATAGTGCTGTAGTACACATGTGCATGTAGATGTCTTCAACCTACTGATTTTATTTCCTTTGGATATATCTAGTAGGGATAACTGGATATTATGAAAACTTCTATGTTTTTACTTTGCAAGGAACTCCATACTATTTTCCACGGTGTGTAAGGATTTCCTTTTCTGTACATCCTCACCAATACTTGTTACCTTTAACTTTTTTGATATTTGCCATTTTAGTGGAGTTATATGATAACTCATTGCGATTTGTATTTATATTTCTTTGATGATTACTGATTTTGATAATGTTTGCATGTACTTGTTGCCCTTTTATATATCTCATTTTTAGAAATATTGATTTAGATGTGTTACTCGTATGTGTATTTGGTTATTTTGTTAATTTTTGAGTTTTTGTAATTCTTTACATATTCCAGATATCAACTCCTTGTCAGATATATTCATTCCAAATATTTTATACCATTTGTTTGTTGTCTCTGTACTCTCTTGAGTGTTTACGTTGTTGTACCTAAGCTTTCTGGTTTTATGTAATCCCATTTTCCCATTTTTGCCTTTGTTTCCCGTGCTTTTGGTATGTTGTCCAAAAACCTTTGACCATTCCAATGTACTGAGGCATTTCCCTATGTTTCCTTTGAGTTTTATAATTTAAGGTCTTAAGTTCAAGTCCTTAGTCTTTTTTATCTTTATAACTGGTGAGAGACTGTATTCTAATTTCATTTTTCTGTATGTGTGTATCCAGTTTTTCTCAGCACCATTTATCAAAAAGACTGTCCTTTCTCCAATGTATGTTCTAAGCACTTCTATGGAAAATCAGTTACCTTTAGGTGGCAAGGGTTTACTTCTAGGCTCTTAATTCTTTTCCATTGGTCTATGTTTTTGCTTTGATTCCAGTACCATGCTGTTTATATTATTACAGTTTTGTAGTATGTTTTAAAATCACAAAGTATAATGACTCTTGCTTTGTTCTTTGTACTCAAAATGGCTTTGGCTTTTGAGTATTTTGTGATTGCATACAAATTTTAGAATTGTTTCTACTTCTTTGAAGAACACCAGTATTTTTATAGCAATCATATTGAATCTCTAAATCACTTTAGATGCATATTTAAAAAATATTGATTATTCCAACCCATGAACAGAGGATGTGTCTTCAGGTTTTAGTGGTTAGTATTTTTTAATTTCTCTCATCAATGCTTTGTAAATTTTTTTGTGTAGGCCTTTCACTTCTCTAGTTAAATTTATTCTTGAATATTTTAGTTTTTATAGTTCATGTAAATAAAATTGCCTCTCCCCACCCCTCACTTCTTGTTATTGGTTGTTAAATGAAGGTCCTTCACACTGAGCACATTTTCACCCCTTTTTATTTTTTTAAGACATGGTCTTACTAAATTTCCCAAGCTAGCCTCAAACTTGGTATCTTCCTGCTTCAATCTTTCAGAGTACTGAATTTTCAAGGGTACACCACCATACCTGGCTTTCTTGATTTCTATTTCAGATTATTCAGTGTTGCCCTATATAGCAGTACTACTATGTTTCTGTATGTCAATTTTGCAGCCTAAAACTTTATAATATTTAATTATTAGTTCTAATAGATTTTTTGATGGAGTTTGTGGGAGTTTTTATATTATGTTTACTGATTTGGTCATATCCTTTGATATAAAAATGTTTTTATTTTTGCAAATGCTAGGTATTTTCATATTCAATAAGTAATCTTTGATCTGCTCTGTGATAATTAAGTTCCTATGAACCTATTTAATCTTTTGAAGTATTGTCTTTAAAATTAATTAAATAGATACATAGCAGAGCTCAGTCTAGTGTTAATTATTCTCCTCTTCCCTCTGTTGGGTACTCTAGTCAGTGCCTTGTGAATTATGAATTATTCCATCTGGCTGTCACAAATGCTGTTATTATTGGATACTGCATGCTATTCCTTCTAATCCTTTTGAATATTTTATTCCCCTTATCCTGGGTTGTTTTCTCACATGCATTAGTACTCTGTTGAATACTCAAGTGGAAATCTTTATAGATCTGCAGGATTTCCTTTCTATGCTGTTGTACTCCTGTGTGATACTCTGTCTTGTGAACTTTAAATAACTCCGACCTTCCCAGACTCTCAGCTCTATCTTCTCAATTCAAGGAGTCTGCCAAACTCCAAGTGGGTTATTATTTACCATACTGTAGCTTGGAAAGTTAGTCATAAGCTGGGCCAACCTTTAGACTTAATTCATTTGTTTTGAGACTCTTAGGTATCATTCTCTTTTGTTACCTGGTGTACGGAATTTTGAAAAATTGTGTTTCATAAATTTTGTCTTTTTTGAAAAAAAAAACTTCATTTTGGTTAAGATATTATTCCATCTTAAAAGAGGTGAAAGTGTTCTAGCTGTAAATTTCTACTAGTAGCTCAGAGAAATTTCTGACTGCAAGACTTCCCTAAACCTGTGCAGACTCAAATTCTTTACACATATCATCTTTGAAAGATTAAATATACAAATAAATGTCTTTGGAAGATCAGTCTAGTCATCTTGGTTGTCTTTATTTTTGTTTCAAATATATTCATTCAATTAAATGGAAAAATTTGCCCCTCTTAGAGGCATCTCTCAAAATATTATTCTGTGTTGAACAGAAGCATTAAGAAATTATAGAGTGGCATGACTGGTCCTGATATCTCCAGCTTCCTAAGTTTAGAATAAGATTTATAAATCCTAGTTCTTCCTGTTAATTATTATAGCTCAGTTATCCATGAACCTAAACCCATAAAAAATCATTTATACGCATATTTTGAACCATCCTTTGAGATTCTCATATGTTTACTCCCCACTATGAGAAGCATTTATTTCTTTTTGTTAGTCTACCTAAAATCAGATCTCTGACTTTTCAGACACACCTCTCATTTTTCCCGTACTTTTCGCAGACATGTTTGGGTTTACCGCCCCCATACTGTTACATGTTCTAGTATGACTTTGATGATATCCCATTTCAGTTATCATCTTTCAAAACTAAAGAGACTTTGTTCATCCTTTTAAACCCTTATTATAGTATCATTTGTTGTATTTTTTTTTTTTTTTTTTTTTGGTACTAGGGATCTAACTCGGGACCTTGCACTTGCCAGGCAGGCCATGGAACCATTGAGCTAAATCCCCGGCCCAGCATTTGTTTCTCTACCTGTACTCATCCTTCATTTCTTAATTTCCATTTTACCTTAAAGTATAGCTGCTGAGCTACATATAATGTTATTTTGTCTCAAGTATTTGTATCATATTATGGTGGGGAATAATATCTGTATTTCTTGTTTCTTAATTCCTAGTGTTTGTAAAAACCATTTTAGACAAAGCAATATATAAATTTGATGTCTTCTAGAAATATTGTGATGTTCCCTTTAAGCTTATCCAATTCCCTCAGAGCATATAACATTATGAGTTATTTGTATGATTGCTCACCAAATTTACCCTATTATCTATACAAAAATGTACTAGATGTTATAATTTATAAGTCCAATTTTTACCATGTTATCAAGTTAAAAAATTTAAATACAATTGCTTTAAAGAACACCGAAATTAGACATAAGGAGTTAATAGACAATACAGCTTGTATCTGCTTCAGCATCTATTATATTTCTCTATTTTTGTTTTAATGCATAGTACAGAAAAAATCTTGATTCATACAGGTAACTCTAAATGGCAATGAATTTTTCTAGCTCATCCTATACTCATATATCCTTATTCAATTGACCAATCCTATAGCTTTATAAAAGACCAGCAGGAAACTTTTAAAGTTTAATCATTGCAGTATCTGATAAGTACTCAGTTTTAAATAAAAATACAAGAAAAATAATCAAACTCACAAGTGCATAAGTGATACTGCAAAATAGCAATTTTCACTTGTTTTTTAAACAAATGATTCTTATAACATGAGAAAGGTATAGTTGAATATATGTGCACAGTCTCAGTTGAATGCCAGGCAAGGCTTAGGTACATATGGTATGGAATTCTACAAGTTTTTAAAATTTTATATGAGTAGAAATGCATATCCCTGAATAAAAGAGGACCTGTGACCTTCCTAATCATCAACCCATTTAGAAGAATTTTAATTATATAACACAAGAGAAGATATTTTCTGAGGTTTGAGCAAACACTGGTTGATTTGATAAAACAAGTGAAGGAATCAGTAGTCTTCATCAGTATGTATTCAGTATGTAACATATTTGAGTATGTGTATTTGTGTGGTTCTTAATTTTTATTGTAGCTTTTAAAATTTTTAAATCATTTTTCAATTAAGTTATGGTTGAACTCATAAAGCACTTCTGTATCCTAGTATTGTATAATACCTTTTGAAAACAATTGAAGATCTGAATATTTATTATTATCCTTTATGTAGCTTGTTTCTTCAGGAATGTGATCTCTGAAAAAATTCAAATGCTTTTTAGTCAGAGATTTTTTTTTTACAAAAATTATGATACATTTCTCCAGTAGTTTATGGCAGTTTCGTTGATTGTGTCACTTTAAAAGACAGGTTTCATCGATTTCACAAGTATGCAGATTAAACTCATTCATTTGTATTTCTATAGAGATCTTTAAGGAATGTTGGGGATGAATGGGTAAGTATTTTGTTTACAGTTCCTGTGTAGTTTAGTAGGGCCGCCCCAAACCATGGCAAGTTATACCTTTATAATGGATAATTCTGATTTCTCAATTGCATTTCTTTAAAATTATTGAGTAGACACGACTCTGATTAATGTAATTTCATGTAGTTTTTCACTTAAGGTTTTAGAAATTAGTATAGTAGATTAGTGTATCCAATTAATGTGTGTATTTCATAAGTTAATTTGAGAATTTCTGAAAACCCTGCCTAATATCATACAGATAACTACTGACTCACAAAATTTGTTTATTCTCTATAGTCCTTTTTCATCTCTGACTGTATCCTTTTCTCTATGCTCTCTCAAGTGGCCCTGTCACTTTCTTACATGTGATGTGACTAGAGCCATAATCTGAGCAAGACTACATTATTTTATTTGTGATGCTGTATGATTTCCATGGGGGAAACTATTTTGTGAAATTGCCACCAATATCATTAAAAGTCTAAACTTAAGCATAAAGTATAAAATTAGAAATCTAAGTATAAAACAACATAATTCTATAACATTGAAGATAAATTAGCATTTCAGGAAAAGTTTTGCTAGTAATTCATGGGGAATTTGAACATGCAGTGTTTGAACACAAGCTTATACTTTTCTTTAGAGAACAAATTTTACATGTGCTACTAGTAAACAGACACTGTTAACTCTTTATAACAAAGTTTAAATTTCTATTTGTGTTAAATCTATGTAATGACTATATGTTGTTGAGTTTATGAAGTTTATCTTTTAATTCCAACTTTTTGTGTAATCTTGAATGTGCAAATTTTTGCAATGGCATTTTCATTTGACCATAGCAGTATAATACAAAAGTACAAGTTAGTATGCTGGGATTTTACAAAAACTGAGAAATAGAAGATCCATAAATATAGTTGAGACTTCATTAAAGATTTCAGTTCAAGCTATTGCACCAACAAGAATCACTATAGCTACAGATAAGTGACAGGAAGTATAGTTTTGGTATTGTTTCCAAATATTATGGTTTGACGAAAAAGTAACTGGAGGCAAAAGATGAGCCAGATTTCTAAATAGTGATAGTGATCTAAATCTTATACCACTAAAGGTTTTAAGAGTCTGAATGCCACGAATTACTTGTTCAATGTCTCTTCCATAATCTATTTAAATAGTTCTGGCTTTTGAGTGCCCCTTCATTTACCTTTCTTGAAGCAGTTGCTAAATATACCTTCTAAAACTACTTGCAGTAAACCATGATTATACATTATGTGTTTTCAACAATTGAAGGGTTCATTGGGTTTTTATTCTATCTGTTAAGTATAATAATCATGTATAATATATACATGAAGTATATACATATATACATCAAGTATAATTTATACATTTTACAAAGTATAAAAGGTCTGGTTATCTTTTATTTATGAATGATGGGTAGGACAACCTGCTTGAGCTTGAATCTTGCTACCCCAAGTTTTCTCAACAATGAAACAGGGCACACCGACAAATGACCCATGTGATTCTTACCGTGATGAAGTAAAAATACTTACTCTAATTTTCTCAGGCAAACTCTACCTCAGGGGTTACCAAACATTTTCTGAAAAGGTCCAGGGAATGAACAATTTGAGATTTTTGGACTGTCGGTTCCTATCACAAATACTGAACTCTACTGATTTGGTGGATGAGTTTCTATAGACAGAACAAAAATAAATGAGCATGGCTGTGTAGTAATTGGATGAGAGATGTAATGAAGTTCAGTGGTTTGATACTTGTTTATGTGCACAAGGCTTTGGGTTTCATCCCCAGTAGTATAAAGAAAACAAAACAAAGAAAAAACCTACCAATATTGTATTTATGAAACAGGTAGCAATATTTCTCCAGAGAATGTATACAAATGTCCGACAAGCACATAAAAAGATGTATAGCATCATTAGTCAGTTTGGAAATGCAAATAAAAATCTCTTTATACATTACTAACATATGTGTAATTAAAAAAAATAGAAAATAAGTGATGAGAAGGATTCAGAGAAATAGGAGTCCTTATATTTTGTTGGCTGGAGTATAAAATGGTACACTGGCACTGTAGAGAACAACAGTCTTGCAGTTCCTCCTAAAGCTAAACACAAGATTACCATATGATCCAGAAATTCTACTCTTAGAATATAGACCTAAAAATTAAAAACATTCAAATAAATACTTATATACAAATGTATGTAGCAGTATTATTCACAATAGCCAAAAAGTAGAAAGAATGGAAATGTCCATTACTAAGTTAATGGATAATCAAATTGTAGTATACCCATACAAGGGAGCATTAGTGATAAATAGGAATGCAGTACTGATACATGCTATAAGCTGGATAAACTTTGAAAAAATGCCACTTGAAAGAAGACAAACACAAAAGTTCACATATTATATGATTCCATTTACTTGATTCTTTTGTTTGTTTGTTTGTTCTGGAGATAATATGAGGACCTTGCACTTACCAGGCAGGCACAGCGCCACTGAACTATATCCCTGGTTCCATTTACTTGAAATATCCAGAAAAGGCAAATCCATATAGACAGAAATCACATCAGTGGTTTCTAGGGACTATGGTGGGGGTAGGAAAAGGAAATGGCTGCTTAATGGGCCTGAGAGTTCCCTTGCAAGTGATGAATATTTCAAATCAGATATAAGTAATTTTTATGGAACCATATAAATGTAGGAAATGTCACACAATTGTGCAACATGCAATGGCTATTCATGTTGTGTGAAATTCACCTCAAAACAACAGTAGATATGAGTGTGATGGCTCGTGCCAGTAGTCGCAGCACTCAAGAGGCTAAGGCAGAAGAATTGCCGTGAGTTCAAGGCCAGCTTGGGCTACATAGTGAGTCAAGGCCAGCCTGAACTACATGGTAAGACTCTGTTTCACAAAAACAAGAAAGAAAAGAAAGAAAAAGAAAGAAAGAAAAAAGAAAGAAGGAAAGAAGGAAGGAAGGAAGGAAAGAAAGAAAGAAAGAAAGAGAGAAAGAGAGAAAGAGAAAGAAAGAGAAAGAAAGAAAAAGCTACCTAGATTGGCCATAATTTGCTCACCTCTGCTCTACTTAATATATGAATACCTTCCAACTATGATCTGTGTTATTTTTTTCTCTGATGTCATTTTGATTACTTGAGTATGTCATGAAGTAGTAAAGTCTTTCATTGCCATGGTACAAGTTGACTACGAAGAGCCGATAACACATGGAACATCAAACATTTCTCTCAGGGTTTGCTCAATAACTTTAGAATTTGTGGTTTAATGATAAAAATAAAACCTGTTGCTACTCGCTTTAATTAAATTGATTTATATATGCATTCATATGCATGTATAAATGCGTTGCTCAAAAAGCTCTGTATGTCACCCATATAGCACTTTAAATGAAAGACACAAGTATGAATAAATTATAAAGAGGTTGTCTTAGTTATTTTTCTCATTCCTGAGACAAAATACCCAAAATCCAAAGTTAAAGAAGGAAATGTTTATTTGGCTCACAATTTGTAGAGGTTTCAGTCCATAGTTGCCTGGCTCCAAGTCAGGGTGGCATTGCAGATGAGAAACAGTTCATGGGGGGGCAGAAGGTAGCAAAGCAACAAGGGAGGGCCACAGCTTTTTCTATCTCTTCTATCTTATCCTGGCTACTTAGGGCAGGTAGCACTCACACCCTTAATCCTAGTGACTTTGAGCCTAGCATTGTATCTTGAATAAATCCCAGGATCACATACTCTAGATTTGCCACCTTTGAAAAAGCCATGACTTCATGAGGCTTTCAGGGGACATATAGACACAAGCCATAATACTCGTAAAATCTTTACATATATGTTCTATGTTTTTAATGTAAATAATATCTCCAAGAATACTTATACCTTTATCCTGGAGAGCAGAGGCTCTCAAGCCAAATCTAACCCACTGCCTGTTTCTGTAGATAAACGTTTTATAATGGCAGCTTTATTGAGATGTGATCCATAGAACATAAAATTCACTCATTTGAGTTATACAGTAGAATGATTTTTTAATGTAGTCACAGAGTTGGGCAACTATCACCACAATCAGATTATAACATTTTTGTGACCCCCAACCAGAAATTCTGTAGCCACTTTTTTTCCCATAATTCTTCCATCCCCTCGAAACCACTCTTCTACTTTCTATCTCTATAGATTTGTCAGTGATGGACATTTTATATAGATGGAATAATATAATATTCAGTGTTTTGTGGTTGATTTCTTTCATTTAGAATACAGTTTACAAGGCTCATCCATATTGTTGTTGTTTTAACTCACTGTACAGCCCAGGCTAGTCTCAAACTTGGAGTGATCCTCCTGCCTCACCTTCTTTAATGCTGAGATTACAGGTGTGTACCATCACACCTGGTTAAGATTCATCCATATTGTATCATACATGAGCACCTAATGCCTTCCTATGGCTGAATAATAACGCATTATATGACAATATCACCTTTTTTGGGGGGGTACTGTGGATCGAACTCAGGACCTTGTGCTTTCAAGGCAAGCACAGTGCCTCTAAGCTGAAACCCTGGCCTGACAATATCACTTTTTATTTATGTACTCATCAGTAAATGGACATTTGGGTTTTTTCCATTTCTTGTTCATGACTAATAATGCTTTTGTGAATATTCACATACAACTTTTTGCATGAATTTATGTGTTTATTTCTCTTGTGTATATACCCGGGAATAGGATTATTTATGATATGGTAACTCCTTGTTTAACTTTTTATTAGTCAATTATCAGCAGTTTATGAGAGTTCTAATTTCTCCACAAGCTAGGCAACATGTGTTATTATCAGCATATAAATAAAGTTCTACTGAAATACTGCCAGTCGCTCATTTGCATATTGTCTATGGTTACTTTTGCACTACAACTGATGAATTGGGTAGTTATTCCAGATACTGTATGAATCATAAAGCCTGCAACATTTGCTAAGTTGACCTTTACAGAAAGGTTTTGAAACTTTTTATGGGTCTTTTAAGGGAGGGGGCAGTTATTGGTGATCGAATCCATTGGTGCTCTTCCACTGAGGTACATCCTCCAGCCCTTTTAATTTTTTATTTTGAGATACTGTCTAGCTAAATTGCCCATGTTGGCCTGAACTTATGGTCCTTCTGCCTTAGTCTCCTGAGTAGCTAGGTTTAGAAGTGTATGTCCTATTTCACATTATCTATTATTTAGTCCTCACGCTAGAGAAACTATTTGGTATTTATACGTGTGTGTCCTACTTATTTCACTTAATAGGAAGCAAAGGGTCAAAGGGGAAGGGGAAATGGGAGCAGTAGGGGAAAAGAAAGAAGGGAATGGAATTAATATGAGAAAAAGAAAAAATGGAAACAAAGTCTTTGTAGATGGGGGGGGAGGGGTTGAAGGGAGGGCAGGGGAATGGGGAAAAAATAAGACCCAAGATGTATCATGTAAAGGTGCAAATTTCCAATGATGAATGTCATTATATTGTATACCTTAAATGTACCAATAAAATTAATTTTTTAAAAAGTGTATGTCACTGTGCCAAGGTATAGGTATTATTTTAAAATATAAGTGCATTATGTTTTGAATGGCTTAGTGAAGATCAGTAATTAGAGGAATTCTCCAGTTTACACTGTTTGTATGCCTCTCCTACGTGGCCTGTGGTTCCTTAAAAGAAAGTATACCTGTATGACCAATATCCTAGGTATACAAGTATATCTGCTAGACAGAGATTCCATGATTGAAAATAGAGAAGATGATTTATTGTCATGAGAAGTAGCAAAAATATCCCAAATGGTAAATATAGTAGCAAAATATTAAGTACTAGTAAATGTAACATTTGCACAGGGTGGGTATGATAAAGTTTGTAAGTTAAAAATGAGTTGAGGGATTTTGGAAGGAATAGAAGAACTTCTGGATAAGGTAGGTGCTAAGTCTTGGAATAATGTACAGTGCTCATTTTTTTCCTAGAAATAGGCATAGCCAAGTCAACCAGCTCCTGGTTGTTTTCTACTAAGCCAAATTTGGAATGGAATGGTTAGATCTATAGAAAGCCAGCTAGTGTATAACTTACAGTTCATTTGAGGAACAAATTTAATTAGAAAAACAAAGGATTTACAAAGTAGGGTTACAATTGTCCCTTGTAGAGTTAGGGGTGAAAGAATACAAAAGGGCTGTGTGCACCCTGGAGAGCCAGAGGATCCAGTCAAAAGCTGAAGACCTGGAGCTCACCCCATAGTCCCATATGAGTCTATATAGGGAAGCCAAAGTGTCTGTGTCAAAAGGCTGAAGAATGTGAGCTGGGAACCTGGAGACAAACATCTAAACCAATGGTGAAGATCAGAGCTTCTCTCTAGAAGCAGAAGCAAGACTTCCTTTTTTCCCCTTTTATTCCATCCAGGCTATAAGCCTATTGATTGGTGCCACCCACAACCTGGGTGAGTCTTTCCTCTTTAACAAGTCTATTATCCATACACACCAAAAACTGTGCTAAACCAATCAGATAGACATTTCTCATTCAAGTTGACACTGCAATTGACTATCACAGCTGGTATCAGGACCTTTTCTTTTTTTGAATTCATTAAGTTTATTGGTACATTTTTGGTATACAATATTTTGACATTCATTGTTGGAAAATTGCACCTTTACATGATTTTTTTCCCATTCCCCTGCCCTCCCTTCAACCCCTCCTCTCTTTCCTATTTACAAAGACTTTGTTTCTGTTTTTTCCTTTTCTCATATTTTTCTTCTTTCCCCTACCCCTCCCATTTCCCCTTCCCTGTCCCCTTTGTACCTTTTCTTCCTAGGACACTCATGTGTAAATACCAAATAGTTTCTCTGGTGTGAGAAACTGAAAGTGTAAATGAGGCTCAAAATGTATAACTTTTCTTTTTTTGATGAGGTAAAAGCACTGCTCACGAAATATTCCATCGTGATAGGGATACAGTGAGTGGAGGGAAGAGTAGAAATATGAGTTAGTTATGCACAAAACTTGCTTTTTTTGGCCTTTGATTAGTTTTATTTCCCATTAATTGCTTTTATACTAATAGAATTAAACATTCTAGAAAACTAAGAAGACTTGTACTTCAGGGAGGGGAGTGATTAAGGAGCCTTGGCTAGAAGTTATTTTGGTTCCGTGTGGCCACACAAATGTGTAGCTTAGCAACTGCATTGTACAAGGCACATCAGTACTTCTTTGTGTGATTATATAGTGGTGCTTGTTTTAAGCAGGGCCAATTCCATTGTAGAGGTGCTTTGTTCCTGGAGGATATGTTAATCAAGATGTCCCAGGGATAGAATTCTGTTTTAAATTTATTGAAAGAAATCACAGACCTAGGCTAGGGAGCAAGCCAATGAAACATATGTTGACTGGATTTTCTGTTAAGAAATTAACTGATGGGAAGATCTTTGAAGCCAACCAAGAGGGAGACTGAATAATTTGATAAAGCATCTAATATACAACTTACCTGAACTCTGAAACTATTACTAGAACAAAACAACATGTATATACATATTCAAAAGATGTTTGAGTGACTGACATGTATTATTTTTTCTTTTCCGCATTTGTGCTACAAGTACAGTTATACTTTTTTGTATAGAACAAATTGAAGCCACATCAAAAAAATTGTAGTCTATGTATCATTCATCACATCACAAAAAGTCATGTTGTTCAGAATCTGAGTCGTCCTTTAATAAATAACAAGCATAACTATATCTGTGATCAGTAAATTATTACAGAATAAGGAATTAACACCAGTATATATTACAAATAACTTACTTTAAAATTTGACATAGTGGGGATGTAAGTAAATGTACTAGTGTCATTGGAATGAAAAGTTTTAAGTAAAGCAACAAAATATTTCTCATTTAAATAGGGATCATTTTTTTTTCTGAAAGAGTTGGAAATCTTGGAATAGTTTGAATGGTAAAAGAGATGTTTGGTGATTCTGCTCAGGGAATACAATCTGGTCATGTTTCTTCGCAAAACCAAAGGTAGTAACAGAATGATCAAGCAAAAGAATTTATGAAATCAGCAGAGATACTAGGCGATGAAGTCTTTTCAGATTCCTTGGAGCAAATTTTTCAAATGAATGCTTTGGACCAGCTGTCTCTTATTTTCTTCCCATCCACTGTCACTATGCTACTAAAACCATTTTCACAGTAATTTCAGGGCAAATTGCAAAACCCATTAACTTTTACTCAATTCTTACTCTTCATTAAGACATAATCTGCTTTTTAAGTTGCACTTACCTAATCTCTTCTAATAGCTTTAGAAGGGAGAAGTGTGATTTTCTAGTATAATTTACCATCCCAGGTAACTGATGGGAAATTCTTTCTAAATGAAGAAGGGACATTCAAAGAAAAGAAGCACTTTATAATTTGGTAAGTATCAAAAATAAGGTATTAATATGAAATCTAACATGCGCTTAGGGCTTACCAGGCCTGTTTTTAAATTCTTTAGATATATTTGCAAGTTGTTTTCTTTGTTTTTGTTTTTGTTTTTGAGACAGGGTCTCTTTATTTAGTTCAGACTGGGCTTGAACTCACTATGTAGCCCAAGCTGGCCTCAAACTCATGGTGATCCTCCTGCCTCAGTTTCCTGAGTGCTGCGCCTATAGGTGTGCATCATCACCCTCTGCTCCAAGTTTATTCTATGAACCCATCTTGAGCATCTTGCAGACTTTTTGGCTTGTCATGATGGTGACTGTCTAACTAATTCATTTAATTCTTAACAAAATACTAATAGCTCAGCTTTGTATTGGATACAAATTTGTGAATGAAAATATATAAATGAAACCTATTAATAGGAACTATGCCAAGAGCTGACTCAAATCCCCTTTTGTCAGTGCCAGGGATTTAGCTCAGTGGCACCGCGTGTGCCTTGCAAGCATAAGGTCCTGAGTTCGATCCCTAGTACCAAAAAAGAAAATCCCCTTTTGTCAATAACTATGTGTGTGTGTGTCTGTGTGTGTGTGTGTGTGTGTGTGTGTATGAGAGAGAGAGAGAGAGAGAGAGAGAGAGAGAGAGAGAGAGAGAATGAGAATAAAATGAATATGTTTAGAGGCTACTTTTACCCAATAAGTTGCTTGGCTACATCATTTATTTAATCCTACTTCAGTTGGCAGCACACAAATCAAGAAGAATATTCAGTGCATGACCAAGTCACTGAAGGAAATAGCCTGTTGCCAGTAGTCCCTTAATGTATGTAGCATACCTAAGACTACTTGGGCCCAAAATTATAACAAAACCAAGGATGAAACACCTGGCATCCATTTTTTGTTGTCATTGCTCTCAGCTTCATGTTCTTTTACAGAATAAAATTTTCACATTAACCAGTGTCTGACTGTCTTCTTTGAATATGTAGAGAACAGCTTTTCAGTGGTCTGCTCCACACTGTCATATTTGACCATACCACTGGTGCTAGCTGTTCAGCTACAGTTCAAAGTGCTTTGTGTCATTTCTTGGTTAAATTATAAATTTTAGCTGCCATTAATTTTCTCATGATTTATTTTTTTTACCTAACAAATACTCTAAATTTTATCATATTTTCACACATACACCTCCTAAACAGCCAAATGAAGTAATTGTGATAGGTGAAATACAATGTTTTGCTATTCATTTGAATGAAATATTGCCTTTGCCGAAGATATATGCTTCTGTTTAATTTGTGCCAGGGAAGGTGTTCATCCTTTTTTACTTTTCATTATAGAAAATGCAAACGTGCACAGAAACATTAGTATAATATATGTACAGAACACCAGACTTTAACAAATATCAATCCATGGTCGTTTTAAACAAAGTTTAAATGTACAAAATTGGAAGATGTATTATATTTAAGAACTTAATAGAATTTAGAGGTACTTCAGGAAGTGTTGGCGATAGGAATAAGAAGATTCATGATGGAAATATGTATTAGTATCGAGCCCTTCTTAATTCTTTACTTAATTCTCACAAAAACCAATTTTGTGAGAGGCATATTACAATTTTACATGTAACAAAGTAATCTGAAGCACAGAGAGATAAAATAAGAGGTCTAATTTATCCAGCTTGTATATGACAGAGTTCGCAGTTGTTCTCAGGAAGCCTGGCTCCATAAATCTATGTCCTTTATCACCTTATGGGGGATAAGAGAGAAAATAAATGTGATGTTAAAGTGTAAGTCAATCAGAAATTAAAGCTGTGTTTAATGAAAGTATAATGTATTCCAGTAGGCAAATAGTAATTGTATAAAAAATTTGATTAACATCTTTTTAGGGCTACTTCTATTTCAGAAAATAAAAGGCATACCTGTAAATGGAGAGAAAATTCCAATCAGATGCAGTCTGCATTTCTTCACACTGTATCATTTTCTCTATTCAACTTCTTTATCTATAAGTAGCAGGAAACTCAACTCAAAAGTGGCTTCAAAAATAAGATTTTATGATGAACATGATGGCACATGCATGTGATCACACCATTCCGGAGGCTGAGGCAGAAGAGTCGCCACAAGTTAGAGTCAGCCTGAACTACATAGTTAGTTCAAGACCAACCTAAACTACATAGCGAGACCCTATCTAAAAAAATACATAAATAAAAAGAAAAACAAAATGAAAAGGATTTTATTGTGTCCTATATTACCCTAGTAAGATAGCAGTAGAGTTGAGAATTTCCAAGTCAGTTATACCTTCAAAGATCCAGGTGCTTTATGTCTTTCCTTTTATCATCTTTTGCTCGTGAGTATTTTCCTTTAAGTTTACCCTGTAATGGTGGAACCGTTTTTGCTGCTGATTAGGTATTATGTCCTTGTGTGCATAATTCATATGTCAAGGCTTCCCACCATGACTCCCACATCTAGAGATTCTCTAGCATGACTCATGACTAGTACTCATGCCTATGAGTTATTACAGCTAAAGAATGCAAAATTAAAAGTTTACAAAGGAGAAAGGTACATTGGGCCATCTAAAGGAATGAAGGCATAATCTGCCAAGGGTCCTGTATCAGTGGAGTGACATAGGACACAATTAGTTTCGGAGCAACAAAATTATAATGACATGTGTGCTATATTTATGCTCATTGAAGCCCATGGGAGACTCAGTACCCATGCTTTTCATTGAGGGTTAGTCACAGAGTACATACCAGAATTTCAGACCTACCAAAATAAAAGTATATGTTGCATATGTACCACATTGTATAAACTCTTCAGGTATAGTGAGCTACTCTTAAATTAGGGAATGGAGGAACATACCCAGAACCAAATTCACAGATGCAAGCCTAAGGTTTAACTTGTGGGAAGACCTCTGTATGTATACCAATACAAGGCCTGGTATGTTAACTCTTTCTTGCACTAGTTATAAAAGCCTTTCTTAGAAGTATACTTCCTTCAAGATAAACTGCCATTTGTCTATATTGGACCACTTGCCAATACCCTAGCTGAAAGAAAGTTGAAAGATCTATTGTCTTGTATTTTTAGGTGAGGTTTAGCGTGAAGGAATGGGAAAGAAGATTGATGTAGAGAGCAGATTGGCTGCTGGATGGAGAAAACCAGTAGCCTCTGCCAAAACAACTTTACATAGATCTTGGTAAGGAATTCGCTGCTACAACTTGTCCTTGCTGCATTTATTTAGTCAATAATTATTTACTGAAGGCCTTTCATGTAGAAATGCTCAAGTTGACATCTAAAGAAAGAATAGTAGTTAAAAAGGCAATGAAGAGAGTAAATAAGAGAGATTCTAGTCAGCAGAAAGTGTGGCATAAAAAGTGTGCTGTATTGAAAGAAGTAAAAGACTGATATGCAAGCACAGAAAACATAGAAAAGTGGTTTAAAGAAGTGGGTATGAAATGTATGGTAGACTCTACAGTACCATACTATGAGGATTTTGGCTTTTAGGTTAAAAAGGATTTTAAATAGGAGATATTGTGATTAACTGCATATTGAAATTTATTTAAGATTTTTATGTGGAAATAATTTAAACACAAGAAATGTGAAAGATAGTAAAGAACGTTCCAGTGTGGCCTTAAACCACATTTCCCCAGTGATAGTAACTTAAATAATTACAGTACAATTATCGAAATCAGGAACCTGACATTGATACAATACTATTAATTCAACTGCAGATTTTTTTAACCAGTAGTTATCAATTTTAAAAAGATCCCTCTAGCTATAGTATAGAGAGTGCTTTGTTTACTAGATTAAATGTGAGGAGATAATGAGAAAGCTTTTTGCAGCAGTTGAGGTGAGACTAGGCTGTTGGTAGGTAAGATGCTGAAAACTACTTTCAGTAGATATCTGTAAGGTAAAATAAACAGGAGTAGGTGACTCATTGGGTGGAATATTGAGTGAGAAAAGCCAAGAATGGCTTCTAAGTTTCTGGCTTAGAAAATGTCATAGCACTGGTGTTATTTGCTGAGTGAAGGATTAGGTTTGTGTACATGTGGAGATCCAAAGCTCTCCCTTTGATATCAGGTAGATTTCTTGAGTATGAAGTTGGATGTGAAGCTCTGGAGCTCAGAAGAGGGCTACATAGTATTCTATAGAATGGATACACCTTGACATATTTAATAACCCTTTCCTGCTAGACATCAGGAATCTCCTAGAACTTTTCTTATTCAACCAGTGTTGCAGTAAACATAATTATAGCTAAATCTTTGTGTATACTCAATTATTTCCTTGGGAGAAATTCCCAGATGGGAAATTTCTGAGCCAAGGAATATGTGTTTTATTTAGTATTAATTTGTTATGCATTGAAAGTATTTGCCTTCTATATGATTCTTTTAAATTATTAAACACAGAATCTGATGTCTCATGACCAATTTTTTTTGGTTCCATGAATTGAACTCAGGGCCTTGCACTTGGTAGGCAGGCACTGCGCCGCTGAGCTACATCCCTAGCACTCATGAGCAGTTTTTAAGTTAGACTACTTGCCAAACATAAAGAGATATCATAAACAATTTCTGTGGTTGGATGTGATTTGTCACCAAAGGCCTCAGGTGTTTAAAGCTTGATCCTCCATTACAACAGTGTTAAGAGATGATGGGATCCTTAAGAGGTAGGTTTAATGTGAGGTTGTTATGTCATGGGGTTGCCTCCTCAGACTGGATTACTCTCATTCCCTTGAGATCTCAGTTTGTCTCTAGTTTCTTGTCTTAGCACATGATCATTCCCTGTCCCATCATGATGGCTTCAACTACAATGTGACTGAGCCAAAGAATCCTTCACTAGAGAACAAATCAGTGGAGTTCCCTGATTTTAGACTTTCATTTTCCAAAACTGTGAGCTAAATATACATCTTTATAAGCACCCAGCCTCAAATGTTTTATTATAATAATGGAAAATGGACTAATACCTTTTAAAAAGCTTGTTGGGCCATTCATGGAATAAGTGTGTCTCCGGGCATAAAACAAACTTCAATAATCTAAGCCAAGCAAGAGTACAGCGAAGAATGATAAAAAGCTGAAAAAATCATGCAAGAGAAAACAGTGTCCATGTTCTGTTACTT